>NC_133340.1:14764535-14892035 GCF_030506205.2 Paramisgurnus dabryanus
ATACCATGGTTTTGTTGCATAGGTTTTTCATAGGAATTTCAGAGAGGATCTCGACAACATCTCAAACTGTGCTGAGATTTGCCAAGATCATGAAGTCTGTCAATGAAAATCAAAGATTTATCAACAAATTCTTCTAATATCAAGTTATCATATCTGATTTACATTCATTGCATACCCTTTTTACTTCAGGTCTAATTTTATTTCATGTAAAGATTTTAGGGAAATCATCTAAAAAGACATAATACACCTAAAACACACATGAATGAAGTTTTCACTGTTCTTGTAGTTCATCTGATTAAAGATTTGTGTAGATTGAATTAACTTTAAGTCGCTTTAGTTAAAAGCGTCTTTCAGATGTGTAAATGTACATTTATTTTAGTTGTCTGAACTATTAATAGGACAGAATCCAAAACAATAAAATCTTTTCTGGGTAGGGTTTTTTGATAAAACGTTCTGCGCACTACTGGTTGTGTTTCAATACAAGAGTTTTACACTACATGCATGTCAGAATCTTTTTGCTTCATCTACCCTGTCTCTCTCTCTCTCTCTCTCTCTCTCTCTCTCCCTATATACATTATATTTAAACATGCTCTCACGAACACACATACTACCTGTTTGTCCAGCTCTTCCTTCCAAAAACAACTCAAAAACTCACACGCACACTCACTGTCAGTTATCCACTGGCTTTATACTTCATACGTACACATAACTCCCATTGGTTACCCATAAACACACATACACAGATCTAAATGTTGCTGTTATCTTTTCTCCTTCCCTATCTCTCTCTCTCTCTCTCTCTCTCTCTCTCTAACACACACACCCCTGCCCTACACTCTCAAATGCACTGTCCATGTCTCTCATGTACTACTGTCATTCAAACACACACACAAGGCTGCGTACCTCTTGCACTCTCTCCCGACATTAAATCCATTAAAATATACATGTTTTCAGCACCAACAATGTGGCGCACACACACACACACACATGTCCCGAACCTAAAAAACTCACCTTGACTATACCTTTTACTGGGGGGTCCAGTCCACCCCACCCAAACACAAGTTTGTTATTCATGCTGAAAACTTTTCAATGACTTTTATTGTTTTAATAATGACCAAATTATATTTTCTATCCTCTAAATCTACTATGACATTATTTAGTATGTTTATTAGGGTGTATTCTGAAAGGGGACCATAAGTGATTTTAGGACACCCAACGCACACACACACAACATATGTTTGCTTTTCAATCATGGTGGTGATTTTCCAACATACACTTTGCTTAATTATGACATTATTTTATGTTTTATAATCAGTTTGTTTCCAATGGGGGAGATCAACTTGTTGACAACCTGAGCCGCACGTACACATACCTTTTTCAGACACTCTACACACACAACCTTTTATCTACTGTATGCAATCACACGCTCATTCTGTCATACACACACTCCCTCTCACACACACATCAACATATTGTGTCTGTCTTTGTCACGCACACACTCCCTTCCTCACATATACACATGCAAACATACACAGAGTCTCTCTTTCACACACACACACATTCAAACACACACGCATACACACACTGTACTTGTTTCTTTCTCTCACGCTCTGCTCTCTCCCTCCTCCCATGTGCACACACACACACACACACACAAACCTGCACTCTCCCTCTGACACACACGCACGCACACACACAGTCACAAACACTCTCTCGATCTCTCTCCCATTCTCTCTTTCAAACACACACACACTGCCTCTCTCTCTCCTTCTCTCTCTCTCTCTCTCTCTCTCTCACACACACACACACACACACACACACACACACACACACACTCTTTATCTCTTTCAAACGCACACACCCACACTCTTTCCCATCTTCTCTCCCTCTCTCTCTCTCTCTCTTACACACACTCTTTTTAGTTCTCTCTCTCTCTTTCTCTCTCTCTCTCTCTCTCTCTCTCTCTCTCTCTCTCTCACACACACACACACACACACACACACAGTTTTTCATTTTCTTACACACAGACACACACACACACACACACACACACACACACTGTCGAAAAGACTATCTCTCTCTCTCTCTCTCTCTCTCTCTCTCTCTCTCTCTCTCTCTCTCTCTCTCTCTCACACACACACACACACACACACACACACACGCGCGCGCGCAGGCAGATGTTTATTCAGAGTTAATCTTGATTAAAACGCTTTTGCAGTTTAGGTTATTTCAAAAATATTTAAACACTGGGAAAATTATGAATCTGTCATACTTACATCTGAGTGTCATTTACATGACACCTGTAATAACAAACAGATTGAGATAACTTAGATAAACAGCCATTTTCCTTTATAACTGAATAAATCAAATCGTTTTAGCTATATTTATCTTTTTCTCGATATATAAACTTTTGTCATTTAGATACATTTGTTGTAACGGAAAGTGGCAGACGGTTTCGAGCTCAAAACTCAGTGTCATGTCCTAAAATGTTACTTTTTATCGAGTATGTTTACTCCCTCACCCTCGCGGCGGCGGCGGCTTGCTGGTTTCCCCGTCGCTGTCCAGCGTCGGCGGCTCCCGGTAATCAAACAGCGAGCAAGCGATCTCCGCCATTCCCTCTGCGCGCTGCCTTCTCACATGCAGCGCTCGCGCTCACTCTGTGTATGTACAGGTTCTTTCGGACTCTACCATTCACACACATGCGGGGGGAAGGACGTGCGGTCAGAAAAAATGGCACTTGTTATTGCTTCATTTGTTAATTTAAACAGTTTGATTCTGAGGTATTTTGTATTTAAAACACAATGCATTTAAATCTGTTTAGCTGCTAATTAAAAATATTTTGAACTATGAAAATATGTATATCCAAAACCCCCCTTTAAGAATTGGTCGCAACATCTAGTATAGGTTGGGTTTGTTTCTAAGCTAAGTTGATTGTTGAAGTTCATTGCTTCATTTGTTAATTTTTACAGTTTGATTATTGTTTAGTATAATATATTTTCATTCTGCTAATTGATAATTATTTGAACTATGAAAATATGTACTCCCCCCCCCAAAAAAAACATTAAAGAATTGGTCCCAGGTTGGGTCTGTCTCAAAGCTAATTTGATGATATGATATCGACAGTTCTGTGTCTAGTGTGATTTTAGACAGATTAAAATGTTTATTTTATTTATTCTTGACCAGTCAATGAATGTTATTTCGCTTGTGTTCATCGCTTATCGTTAAGTAATACAGTTTGCGTTCTTTACCGTTACCTGCATGGGAAGGTTGATCCTGATGTTGATAAATGGATTATACACATACCACTTTTATCACACAAAGTATAATATACTGTGTCATATATCAATTCAGAGATTCGGAAATATTCACATGCAATCTGAACACATTGCATGATAAATTGTCATTCAGACGGTTCTGGATCATACACACACACAAACCTCTGACGCACACACCCACATCTAAACACGCCCTTCCCCCACTCTCATCGCGCTCACGCGCGTGCGTGCACGCACACACACACACACACACACACACACACACACACACACACACACACACACACACACATGTTCGCTCGCTCGCACGCATACAGACAGACTACAAAAACAGGCAACAACCTAGCAAACACACAATGTAAACATTGAGATTTCCATACGTGCAATGGTCAGTAAACACTGGAGTTTCATCTTTTTAAAGTGAAACTTCATAAATTAACGCATACACTCACTGGTGATCTCACAAAGGCACGTGTTTGTACATATACACACACTCCTCATTTCTCTCATAACGCAGACACACACACGTTTGTTTTTATACATTGTGGGGACTTTCCGTAGACGTAATTACTTATATTGTAAGTTCAGCATTTTACATTTAAAAACATAAACATTTTATAATCATCATGGGGACCAATGTCCACACAAAAATTACTGGTAGTTTTTTCATTAAAAAATAACTTTGTATGGACGATTGGTCACCACACGGGAATACCAAGATCACACATTACACACATCACACATCGCGTACACCCCCCCCCCCCCGTTCTCTCTCTCACACGCACACACACATTCTCTCAAATCTCTCACACTCTCTAACTCACACATACACTCAGACAAATACACATATACAAATGCACACCCCCTCCCACTTTTACAGGCATCCTGTCACTCATCCAACACACACACACACACACACACACACACACACACACACACACACACACACACACACACACACACACACACACACATTCTGGTTTCCATGTTTTGTGGGGACATTCCATAGACGTAATGCATTTTATACCATACAAACTGTATTTTCTATTCCCCTTACCTGCCCCATTCCCTAACCCCAACCATCACAAAAACCTTTCTTGTACCTTGGATTTTCAATAAACATCATCTTGTTTGATTTATAAGCTTGTTTCCTCATGGGGACATCAAAATGTCCCCACAAGGTCACAAAAACACTGGTATTCCTATCTTTGTGGGGACAATTGGTCCCCACAACGTGATAATTACCAGGTACACACACACACACACACACACACACACACACACAAATACATAGTTCACAAACATACACTCCACACCCACTCTTCCAAACACACACATTTTCCTTTATCACAGTTGCACACGCACACAGACACCTACTTTATTCAAACAGTAAGTTATTAACAGCAACTAGCTTGAATGACAGCTCAGATATTGCCATTTATTGCAGTGCAAGTGTACATTAATAATAAATTATTAAATAGCAGTGTTTCTTTGTCTTCAACAGTCTTCATACAGTAACATACAGAACTGATTTTCTCTGTCCTCTGCCAAAGCTTGGCTCTATAACCATCTCCTCTTTTAAGTGAGTTCCCTACGTCAAAGGCTGGCGTACAACACACACACACGCACACACAGTTTGAGTAGATATAGCACATACTAAAGAAAGTGTAAAGTTAAGACAACAACAATCAATGGGCCTGGAGATTAAGACATTGGTGAAAGAGTCACATCTAACCTGGTATAAAAAGCATTACTTTATGTAGCCAGTAGAGGGCGTCCAATGAGTGTTTTTAGTGTTGGGGTACATATTTTTGTAAACTTTCCATTGCTCAACTTAAATAAGACTTTCACAATAAATGTAGACAAACACATAGCCTTTAAAATGTATGAAACACTAGGATATTTTTTTCACGTGTACAGTAGATATTTTTACATTTGAAGAACATTTTTTTTGTGAATCTAGAAAAAAAAGGGAATATCGATATGCAAACTAATATATAGTTTCTCAGTCTACAGCTGCCCCATTTCGCCCTTTTTTTAATTAATAATGTTAATCTTGCACCATTGGCCTTTGCTAGAGGGTTATCTTATAGTCTTCCTTAAATACATTATTCCTGTTACAGTCTCATGTCGAGCTTAAAGGCAATGTGTAGTCACTAAAAAACAAAACTGTGCAGTGTCTGAGACTCAACAATCTAAAAGTCATTAATCTTAAAATATTATAAAACTGTAAGTTTTAAAACAACTGTAACTGGTTAATGTCTATTTACATTCATTGCATTTGCCTCTGAACAGTACTATTTATTTATTAATATTTTAAAAAAATATCCAAAAATAATAAAGATAAAATGTTATAATAATATTTATGAAAAATTTCAGATTTAAACCCTCCATATGCTGGAAAGCTACAGTCTAATGATTGTATCTCCAGGTCTCTCACTCTCTACATTCACTATGCTGTAATGAAATTCCTTCATCTCATTCCTAACATACTATCCTCTTCTGCTCCTCCCTTGCACTCCTTTTTGATCCCATATCCACTGGGTCTCACTTCCGAATTTTTTTGGACCCCCGTCTTGTGCTTTGGGACATCGTTCTTGTTGCTTTCTCCATCTCCACTGGCAGCGAGTTGAGGGTGTTTGATATTTGGCCAGTCCAGTGTACAAGGTCCTGCAGTACTCTCAGAAACCACATCTTCAAACCAAAGCTCCCACGGCCATCCATTACCTTTACAAAGACAGAAATGTTTATCAGTTTTTAAAAGTTTGTTTTTTCAGCACAATATTAGATAAACAGACAGAAGGACAAACAGATGCATGGATGGGACAAACTATCAGAAATGTCTCTTTAACAAAGCATTCACATAACTCATCTCGTAATTACACTTATGTTGCAATAGTAAGCTTGTCCGAACAAAACATTCACATTATTCGTCTGGTAGATGTAGATAGTTAGGTTGTCTGGAACCGAGCAGATATTCAACAACTATGCCGTTTGACACTTGCATTACATGCGAATGGCCCCTACACTAATAGGATTTTGTTTCTCTTTTCTTGTCTCGTCCTCGTACCCGAGGACACGGAGACTAATGCTGTGTCTACACCAGTCGCGGTAGAGGCGTCAAGCGGGAGTAATTTCAATGTTAAGTCAATGTGAAGACGCATTGATGCGCGTCTGGAGGTCTCGCGGCGTGAATGAGGCATTTAGCGCGGCGCGGTAGACACGATTCCGCATCAATGGCACGAATTGAGCGTGTGGCGGGGTACGCGCGAATGGTGCATTTTGTTTCACGCGAATTTGCGTCTGACGTCAAATGCTTGCTTTTTCTGCGCGTCTACTTCGCTCTAGATGCGCAAATGCATTCAAAATGTTCAAGCGGCAAACTAGACGCAGTATGACTCAAACGCGGCTGGTGTAAACCTACAGTAATGTTGTGTTCAGACCAGCCGCGGTAGAGGCATCAAGCGTGAGTGATTTCAATGTTAAGTCGATGTGAAGATACGTTGACGCGCGTCTGGAGGTCTCACTCTGGGAATGAGCTGTTCAGTGCGACGCGATAGATGCGATTCCGCCTCGTTCGCGCAAATGGCACCAATCTAGCGTTGCCGCTGCAAACGCGCCAGTTGCACATTTTTTTAAATTATCATTTACTTTTTTTATTATGTGTTTTTTATGTTGTTTTTTTCCTTTCTCCTTTCATATGTGTTAAAGTGTATGTTATTTTTGTTAAAAACGAATAAACATTAAGTAAAAAAAAGAAAAATTTGAACTTTGGCGGAAAACCAATCAGGAGCTTGCTCTAGTAGTGACGTGATTACAGAAAGTGAGCAGAGTTGCAGAAGCCCCTCCCATGACACAAATTTTTGCATAAATGTCTCGATGACTACAATTTAACGTGCGGCTTTCACGCGCAGATGAAGCAAGTAAACTCAAAATGTTCAAGCGGCAAACTAGACGCGTTAGATGCGATGTTGACGCCTCAAACGCGGCTGGTGTGAACCCACGGTTACAGACCCAGTTCCTGCTGCTGTGAAGCTCATCACAATTTACTTGTATTCCATTTATACATCTCCAAAGGTCTTTTTTCCCCTAATAAATTTAGAGTTTTTTAACCCCTAGGGAGTCAGCTGACATTGACTTAACTTAGAACTGTCTTCTATATGGTACATTATTACTACGCTCACTAGTACGGTTTAATCTTAGCTGCTGTACTCTGCCCACCAATTTTTCTGTGTTTCTCCTGTTTTTATTAATGTAAAGCTGCTTTACATCAATTAATCAGTTGTGAAAAGCGACATACAAATAAAATTGAATTTTTCTCGTTACAAAGTACACTCATATTCAGGGTAAACGCCTGGTTAATTTCACAATCACAAAAGTCATTAGTTTCTAATAATGAAAAGCTTTAGATTCACTAGAACAGTGGTTTTCAAACTGGGGGCCCTGCGATGGTGCCAGGGGGCCCCCTGGTTTACTGACATTTTATAAAATAAATTAATTTATTATAAATTCTGTGTAATTAAATCTTAGACAGCACTACATTAAATAATTTAATATGTTTTGTTCAATTCAAATTTAGTTTTGGAATGTTTTATGTCATAATTTTTTTTGGGTGGCCAAGAAGTGATGCACAGTATACAAGGCTGAAAGGTTTGAGAACCGCTGAACTAAAAATCTTGCGTCTCTTTAAAGCGTAACTAAACCCCTGTTCAGAGCCTGACTACACCCACTGGCAATATTTGAAAAATGCAAGAAAAGTGGGCAGATCCCAACGGAGATAGAGGGGATGAACTAAGTGTGTGGTGAGATCGTAACAAGGGCGTGGTGAGCTTGAACCTGATTACGTCACGAGGCATTTTTTGGACCCAACATCCAATAGGAAAATTCAACTGCAGTAGCCACCGTTCAACCTGAAGTTCAACGTTTTTACACCATATATTGTAGTATTAAAACACTTTATATCCAAATGTCAATAAACTTACTAAAATCAATTAAGAGCACTAATAATGCCCCATTCTTACAGATCATGAACTAAAAAAGGTTAGTTTAGGGTTTAGTTACTCTTTAAAAATAGGTAAAGCACCTCTTTAACTTCAGCTTCAAATCTCTTTCCATCCCCGAGTAGTCGCTTTGTGCTCGCCAACAGGTGTCCCAAACGATCGCTCACTGTTGTTCGCTGTTTTTTATATTCGCCGTCCACCTCTGTAAATTCCTCGTCCAAACGGGTGATAGCATCATCCAGAAGCCGCTGACACTCCAGAAGCGCAGCGTGCAGGATTGATATTTTATCTGCATCTGACAGCTGAGGGGTCAGGGGAGGAATGGATACCAAATAATTTTCGGCAACTGGTGAAGACGTCAGTGATTCACTTTTTCTCTGCATAATAAATAAATAAATAAAAGAGAGCAAGAGAATAAACAAGCAAGAGGTAAAATAATGAGGAATGTGTTCAGGATGCCCGTATATTTTTCAGTTGCCAAAATGAAGCATATTAAAATGATACAGTTGTTATATAGGTTATATATAAATTATTTTTAACCCTGAGAACCCAAGAACCCTTCACTTAGCATCAATTAACATTGGCCAAATTTGACCCGTGGGATCTCCAGGGTTAATAAAAGCAAAACATTTTTACAACTCTATATATGTGAGAATATTTACAGGTCTATATAAATGTAGCCTACCGACTAATTCATTAATGGTTATACAGGCAAATAAATGAAATTAGTTGGCTTTTTGGTAAGAAATAAACAGTTAATGAACAACTACATAAAGATAAGTGTTCAACGCTGTCTCATTGCATCATCCCGGTTCATATAATTTGTGATGTTTCTGGTCAGATTTGGCGGGAAATGTCAGTTTGACGTCATTTAGCTTTAACACACGTAGGCCTATATGAAGTAGGAGGCTTTATGTCCAGCAACCTTTAATTTCATGTTTTAAACAGAGATTGCGATAGAAAGGTTAAAATAGTCACTAAATTAAGTACATAATGTACATCTGAACATAATAAAATAAATAAAGTTGAAAAGAGCGTCCGCTGAATGATGCACGCTCACCTATTAAAGTCTCGTTTTTTTTTATTACAAGAGTTTACTTTAAGGTACGAAGGAGGATTAGGGCCAAGCTAAAATAAAAAATAAAACCATCTCGAGATTACAGTAATTAAAATGCGAGAATAAAGTCATTATTCAACGAAAAAAAAGTCAGAATAAATATAATTTTGAGAATAAAGTCGTTATTTAACGAGAATAAAGTCGCAAATCTGCAAAGCAGATACCAAATTACACACCTGTCTTATTAATAAAACAATATGAAGAAGATGCGCTCAGAAAGGCAATTTAAAGGAATCTTCCTCATATAAAAGGCAATATGGGGGGAGATAATTTGAAACGAACAAAATTTGGTGCACACCTTAATAAAACAGGCATGCAACGAACAGAAAATCGTAATGAATAAAGGTTTTGTTTATTGGGTAGGGTAAACCCTTACGAAAATTACACATGGTTTTTAATGTGGTAAAAGTATAGTAACCATGGTTTCTTGGTGTATTGATTACTATCAGAAAAACCATGGTTTTACTACACTAGCCATGGTTTAACTATATGGTTTTTGAAAACCATGATTGTCAAAACCATGGTTATTTTGTGGTTACCACAGTTTTACTACAGTTATCATGTTTTTTTGGTTTTAACTGTAGTAAAAACATGGTTAATTTTTGTAAGGAAAGTTACGCACATGAAGGCACACCTACTGTTAATGAAAGTGCACAGGTGATGGGGGATATTAATCGTATGGCCGAGGTTTCATTTTAGGCTTGTTCTCATTAAAACAATGCATTTCTCAACTATTTTTCAACAAAAATTGAGAATATCTATGATATGATTGCCTGTGAGGATGCTTCTGAGTCTGTTGTTGTTCATTCTCCAAATATCTCAGGGATTGCTTTTACAAGTTTTAGTACTGTTGACTCTGATTTTATTTCAAAACTTCTTCTGTCAATGAATTCTACTACTTGTATATTGGATCCGCTACCTACAACTGTTTAAAAAAATTGTCTGTCTGCTATGTCACATCACATCACTACTAATGTAAATGACTCTCTAAACTCAGGAAATTTCTCTTCTGCTTTGAAAATAGCTGCAGTTATGCCAGTTCTTAAAAAACCTGGGAGTGATGGCACTGACTTGTCAAATTTTTCAACCCATTTCAAATGTACCATTCATGGCAAAAGTGCTTGAGGATGTGGTTGTTGGCATTCAACAATAACCTATTCAAATAGCCTATTTGAAACATTTCAATCAGGATTTAGATCTGGATACAGTACAGAGACCGCCCTGGTTAGAGTTCTTAATGATCTCCTCATTATTGCCGATTCGGGAGCTTGTTGCATTTTGGTCATGTTAGACCTCTCCGCTGCATTTGATACCATCTGTCACAGTATATTACTGGATAGATTGCAAAAGTGGACTGGTGTATCTGGAACTGTGTTGAATTGGTTTAAATCTTACTTGTCAGATCATTCACAATTTGTCTACCTGGGTTCAAACAGATCTCAGGTTGCTCCTCTCTGTCAGGGTGTCCCTCAGGGGTCAGTCCTGGGTCCGGCTTTATTTAGTATATACATGCTCCCCCTCCGACAGATTATTCGGAGGTACGGCCTGGGCTATCATTGTTACGCTGATGATACATAGATTTACATTAGCTCTCAGCCTTAACTTAATTCTTCCTCTTCTCAACTTTCTGACAGTTTGCTAGAGATTAAAGGGTTGATGAAACAAAAATGTTTTAAGACTAAACTGTTCAAAAACTGAAGTCTTACTAATTGGTATTTCCTCGAACATTAGTAAATGTAAAGATTTTACAATCTCAGTGGACAATGCTCAATTAACCCCTTCTTATCAGGTTCGCAACCTAGGAGTGATTTTTGACAGCCAGTTAACTTTTAACTCACATTTTAAAAATCTAACTAAGGTTGCTTTTTTCCACTTGAGAAACATTGCACGTATTCGCCGATTTCATTAAGAGGTTGCGATATGTACAAAACTCTGCAGCACGTTTCTTGACTCACACATCTTCACACCATCACATCACACCCGTGCTAAAACAACTACATTGGCTTCCAGTTCATTCGCGCATTGATTTTAAAACATTGATTTTAACTTAGAAAGCAGTACATAGGCTGGCCCCAGATTATATATGTGAGTTGATTACCCCATCGATTCCTACTCGCTCTCTCCGATCAGTTGGTTCTCTCTTTTTGATGCAACCTCGTTGCAAATTAAAATCTATGGGAGGAAGGGCCTTTCCTTTAAGGCACCCAAGTTATGGAATACACTACCTGCGTTCATTAGGGATGCTGCTACTTTGGACTGTTTTAAGAAACTTCTTAAGACTCATCTTTTTAGTTATTCTTTTAATTTATAATGGTCTATTTATGTTATTTACTTTATTGTAATGTTTTTATTGTTGTTACTTTTGTTGTTGCAGCGCTTTGAGTTAAGAAGGGAGCATTAAAAATACTTATTATTATTATTATATATGTATTATTATTATTATTATTTACTAAGTTCAGACCCCCTTATAAACCTAAAAGACAACATTGAATACACAGTAATATTCAGCAAACATTTAACTAATAAAACAGTCTGTGTACAGGCAAGCAGAAGATCCCAGAATAAGAACACAAACCGCTAAAGTGCACGTTTGTTTCCTTTAATGAAAACGAGCAAATTCTGGGCTTTTCTGCTTGACCAGCTTATTAATAATATATTATAGTGTGTAGTAAATATAGTGTATTTAAATCACTGTCTTAATGCATTAAACAACGTAAAGAATAGGCCTAAACTGAATTGGCTTCATTCTCGAAATTTTACGACTTTATTCTCGTTAAATAACAACTTTATTCTCGTTAAATAACAACTTTATTCTCGAAATTATATTTATTCTGACTTTTATCTCGTTAAGTAATGACTTTATTCTCGCATTTTAATGACTTTAATCTCGAGATGGTTTTACTTTTTTATTTTAGCTTGGCCTTAATCCGCCTTCGTATTACGGGCTGGCGTGGGCTGAACAGGAATCATAAGTCACACCTATTTCCAAATGAAAAGACTCCCCTGTACATTCCAAAACCGCTCCCACGTTTCTTTTCCAAGATGCAAGCCGAAACACAGAAAGGCAGAGGCCGACACTAGCCTACTAAAGTATTTTTACTTTCTAGATAAAAGTAAATTTTCAAGTATTCGTATTTTATCAGTGTTTTTCTTTGGAAAACATACATTCCAAAGCGTATTATCATCATTTTGACTCTACTACATATAATTTTAAGTTTTTTGTTTATATTATTTAAGTATCCTACATTAAACATCTAGTATTTTTTTACTTTTACTTAAGTAAAAAGTACTTTTGTACTTTTACTCAAGAACATTTTTTGTAATTAGGTATTAAATCAATTTTAATGTGCAATATAAAAGGAATACACAGTATGATTCTATGCTTTAGAATGTAGTGAACATTTTTTAGTAGTTTTTTCCCAAGACAAACACTCTGATAAAGCACATATGCTTGGAAAATGTAACTAAAATGCTCAAGTTGTGTCCACCTCTGCAAAAAGGGCGCCTCAAGCATTCAGGAAGCAAGCGTGCGAGAGAGGCTGGTGGACCAGAACAATTTGGCAGGTAACCAGATGTCTTCATTACTGGAACAATCGCGCTTTATAGTCCAGTAACATGTCCCAGTGCGCTCACCAAGTTTGGATAACCACCGAGTGTAGGCTTTTCTGTGCCACACAAATTCATTAGCGTCCCACAGACATTCCTAATCTAATGCCGTACAGATATGTTGTTCGGGTCGCAGACCCCAGAGACCATCATTGGAAACAACGCGTACATAAATATCAAAATACGTTTTGTAAACGAACAAAAAGTAGGCACGTTTGAGACTTACATATAACTCCAGAAGTTGAATGCAGTCCTTGTGAAGAAGCCGAGCTAGATGTGCAGATCTCCCTGCGTGGCCTCTCAATCCAAGACGATCGCGTGTAGCCCTGCCAGCCATTTATTTTCCAAAATGATCTAATGTTTGAAAAATAACACCTGACTCGACAAGATGAATGAACTTACATATGAGCGAATTCTTGGTCTTTGTAATACGATCTGTTATGTTCGACGGTTATCCTCGGATGATTTTCCTCAGTATTCATAAACGGTGCAGATTTTTCATTGTCGCTCTCTCTTGGCTTAACTTTAAACACGACTGCAACACCGTCACCCGTTATAAAATGTTAGTCTTGGAATTCTCCGACTCCACCCCTGAAGAGGACGCGTTGCCCTTTAGGGAGGGTTGGAGGGACTGGAGACGTCTAGACGGAATTTCATTGGCCCAGAGTTCACAATTAAGACTCTTTAAGAAATCCTACTGGAAATGTAAACTAATTAGGATAAATGGAAAACCCAACAAATAATAAAACCACTCAATGTCTTTTCAGTTTGATGTTTCGTATAAAAAGAACATGACTGGAACTGTCCAGTCATAAAGAGCAAGTTTGTACTTAATCAGTACTACCAGCTGTGGATTTAGGATGCCGTTCTTCTGACCACAGACAGTAAATGCGATAATGCCCTATACTTAGAACTCTATGGGAAAATAAAGGGGGGGGGTCTTAATTGTGTGTTGTAATCCCTATAATTGTAATGAATAAAACTGTCATTGGATAGTCTTACTAATGATTTTTTAGTAAGTTTTTCAAAGGCGGTATATAATATGAAAAATTATATTTTTGTGAAGTCTTTTTTTCTTTCAGAAGAATTTTAGTGCAGCGTGTCAAACATTGCATTTAAAGGCATGTTGAGTCCTATCTTTTAGCCAAATTCTGCAGTTTGACAGCTTATAAGTCGTAAATGGATTTTTAGCCTATTAATGATATATTTGTTTATAACAGCATGTTTAGGATGCACAGCTCATGCGTTATTTGTACTGTTTCTGGATTGAATGGACACTTTTTGTGAAAATACTGTCACAGGCCTGCACTTTATTTGTTATAGTAAAATGTCGATACTGTAGGCTTTTTGAAACGTACCATAAAATTAAAGCTCCAACTGTTTCTGCTCATCTCATGTTAATATTACAGAGCCCCTAAGGTGACATTGGAGTAAAAAAATCTAAAGTTTAGTTTCATGTGCTCACGTGAAACTTTCATGTGCTCACGCGAAACCTTCATGTGCAGAATTTATTTTCAAGTTTAGCACACGTGAAAGCGAAAGTTTCGCGAAACTAAACCCGGTAGTTTCATGTGGGCACGCGATAGTGTCACATGCGCACGCAAAAGTTTCACATGAGCACGCTATAGTTTCACGTGAGCACGCAATATTTTCACATGTGCACACCGCACGCGAAACTAAACTTTATTTAATTTTTGCTCCATGTCCCCTTAGGGGCTCCTATGCATCAACAAATTCGATTTCCGGAAGACGCACCGGAATATTGATTGCTATGTTTTGGTTTCTCTGTGTTTGTGTTTTGTTTTGACAGTTCTCACGTGCGTGGCTCTCTCACAGGTGTATTATGTTATCTCCTTCACCTGCGTCACTCACAGCTGCAGCTCATTTGATGGCCAATCGGTTCTGTATTTATCCCCTGCGTGTTCAGTGTCTCGTTGCAAGTTCGTCTGTGTATGTTCTCACCAGCTACTAGCATTGCTAGTTTCTTGTCCCGTCCTGTCGTGTTTAACTCATAGTTCTAGTCAGTTTTCTGCTTTTTACCCCCGTTTTGTCTGTGCTCTCTGCTGCCCAGGAATTATATTCAGAGTCCTGTATCTGACACCGCTGCCTGCTTTAAAGACTCCTATTTCCATCTGCCTGCTCTATAGACTGCCTTTTCCTTCTGCAGTGGCGGAGACTCGCCACGGCTTTGCCGCTGTCCAGCAGGGCGGTCCTTTGCCTCAGGAGCTGTCCAGCACCTCTCATCAGCATCTCTAACGCTCTCTCTCTCTCTGCCCGCCGCAGGATCTCTCCTCCTCGTCTGCCTAGTGTGGCGGTGTGCGCGGGCGAGCTGCGGATCTCTTGGTTGTGTGACTGGCCCTTCGATTATATTGTACTATACTCTCTTCCAATGTCCGTTAAGTGTGGCCGGAGCCCGGACGTGTGTGGTTTGTCTCTCCCCAGTGTGAGTGGTCCCGGCCTCCTGCCGTCTGCCTCGGAGTGGCCTTTGTGCCCAGACGTGCTACTGTCAGTTTACTTCATTATCATTTAAATAAACTTTCTGTTATCCGCACTGGGATCTTCTGTGTGTTTCTCTGCCTGACAGCGTCCAGGAAGATTGGCACATATGGTCACCCTAAACTTATGATTCACTGCGTTTGTGTCGTTTGTCTTATATGCACTTACTCACCGATTTACAACATAACACAGACATTTGAAGCAGTTTTACTTACCGCCTGTGACTCATGACCCAGTTGGGACTTTTCAACTAAATCCAGTGTTAAACAAACACACATGCAAAACTCTGCTGCCCCGAAAAACTGTGTCCCACACTCAACTGCTTTTTTGACACTTTGCATTTGTTTAGCATGAGGATTACAACTCTTAAACTGTGTTACTAAGTCAGAATACATGAAATAGCATTAAACCCCCTCCTACTACAGAATTTAGTACAATTCATTGATTTACTATAGTTACAATTAGTAACTGAAGAGTTTGGTTCCAAAATGAGATAATTCTGTTAAAAAAAAAACATGTTTATTATTATGTTATCATGTTTTTATTGTTTTATTGTGCTACTAGCTGTATGTTTTTAGTTATGAAGGCTTAAATCAAAACAACTGCAGTTCGTTTGATATTAATTGGAATGCACAAAAAAACAAGATTTTTGAAACATGTAAAGTTTCTGTTTTTCCTGATCCCATTTTTCTTCCAAATTTAGTAAGTGTGTAATGTTGCTGTTAGAGCATAAATAATACCTCCAAAATCCTAAAGCTCAAAGTTCACTGCCAGGCGATATATATTTTCTTTAACAGAATTCCCCTTTCAAAGCCTACAGCGAACGGCCGGTTTGGACTACAGCCCTCGACTTCCCGGTTGAATGACGTCAACATTGGAGTTTTTGACTAAACTCCGCCCACAGGAATGTTTCAGGAGCTGTCCACACGGAGACGCGTATCACTGCATACGTATAAATTTGTTATCGTATTGGCGTTTCATCCACACGGATCCGGCGTTTTGGGAGACTGAATCCACTATTTTTTGAAACCTGGTCCTAAAGTGGATAAATCTGAAACCGACACCCTTGCGGTTTCTTCTGTACAGCCAATCCGTATATTTTGTGAAGCGAAAACGTCATCACATCACGTGTCGGAAGCGTCACACGTAACAGCAACAACAATAACGGCGGATTACGTGATTGTGTTCGTGCTACAGAAGCTACTAAAGCCTACTAGCTTTATTACAGCAAAATCTATTGCTTCTATGCAATTGTGGTGATCAACAAGCTATAATGGACAACACCATACGTTGGCTATGCGCATGCTCAAAGTCTTCTTCTCCGTGTATAGTGTATATCTGTGGCAGAATTACAGCGCCCCATACTGGTCCGGCATATATACTACACCGCTTTCAGTCGGTTTCAGTGGTTTCGTGTTTACGGATTATTTTTTTAGAGCAAGAAAAAAAAATGATCGGATAAATGATCGGATAGGGAATGCACCGGCTTCGTGTGGATATAGCCTCAGTCGCCAGCTAAGCTCAAACGGCTCTGGCTAAGCTAAGCTGTTATCGAATCACAACACACTGAACAAGCTACACAATCAGAACTTGTTACGCATTTCTGAAGGAGGGCCTTCACAGAACAAGGAAGACATCAGCCCGTTTTTAGGACAGTGAAAACAGCGCTATACAGATACGTATATTGTATGAAAATAATTTTTTTTTTTTACACGTGAAACATGAACATGTTATATTGCACACTGTAAACGAATTCAAAACTTCAAAAACACAGAAAGCATGGGACCTTTAAAAAAAGGGTTGGGTCTCGTTTTGTAACCAAACTCTTCGACTGTATACAGAATATTCTAGATAACAAAGTTGAGTAATTACAAAAATACACTACAGTATATACTAACTAGTAACTACAGTATACTAAGATTTACTGGTCACTAGGTCCAATGTAGGTATACTTGTTTGAAGTTGTACAAATAATCCTGTATTGGATTCTGTTGTACCTGTTCCTGGTATGGCAGCAGCAGATTGTGTTCATTTACTAAAAATAATATTTCTTTCCTGATACCTGACTATATAACAGGAGTCACCTTTCAAAGAAGAGAGTGTGGACTAAACTAGATACTGACTTTATTGAAATCTTAATATGCAAAATAGGTTTTTCTGTGAGTTTGGGAAAGTTAGTGTGAAAAATATATTTAGGTCAATAAAAGATAATAAAAGTTAATTAACAATAGAACCTCCTCAAACATTAAAATTAAGAGTGGTTTAGAAAATGAAGCCAGCACCACTTCCTTAATGAAAATGAATGATGGTTTATTACAAGAAAGTATATTTGTTTAATCGATTGCCATTTGTATTTCCATAGTTGCATTAAAAATATCATGGTGAAACTGTGGTTCCTGTAGTGAGACAATGGTACATTTGTGGTTAATATGGTTTTATAAATATCATAGCTATACTGTAGTTACTCTACTAAAATTATTGTGAATTTTCGTTGGGGTTGCCTTAGACATATCATAAAAGTATTTTGATCATCATAGTAAAATACTCACTATACCTATGAATCTGCAAGATATTTATTCAGCAGATGTGGCTCAATTAGTTTTTAAAATGCCAGCAGGTATTAAATTCGGAAGTATAAAATAAAAATACTGATACAGTATCAAACAATCTTGGATGACATATATAGCAGGGACGAAAGGCAAATATTTGAAAACAAAGAAAAAGCAAAAAATAAAAATACAGAGATAATAAGCGAGCGACTAATATAACATTCATCAAAGCATTATACAAATTTGTCATTATAATAATTTGTCACTTTCTTAATTTTTAATCTTTGTTATAAAATCAGCGGCTTTCATCAGCAGCTTTGCTCGAGCTGACGTCATCACAGTACCATTCCGCGCCACGCGACGGCAACATCACGCATTTGCTTCATTCAGCTTACAATCCACGAAGAAACGCTTGTTTCCGCATAAAAAGCGATTATAAACAGCGAATCTTACTTGCATTTTTTAGCGAATTTGGATACTATATTTTGTATTTCAGTAGATATGAATTCGCTTGTGGGATACGGGGTCTCGTCTGAATCAGAGGATGAAGAGACGGGGGAGGGCAATGGAAATGAGTAAGTTTTACTACAGTAGAATTAATACAGTACCTTAACATTTCAATTCTAAAATCAGTTTCAAGTTATGTATTTACAAACATGTATGTGTACCGTGTATTTAATAATAATCATTAATAATTGAATAAATCCGGTATTATATGTATTATGTCCCTTATTTCTGTAGGTACTCTTAATTCTTAAGTCCTCCCTAATGAAAAATCCAGCATAAGCTGGACTAGATAGACTATTTTTTGTCACTTTTTAAGCTTGACAGGCAGGGAGGACAATCTTAAACTAGCTACCGCCATGGAGTAAGGCCATGTTAAAGATTGAAATCAATGTGAAATCTAACTATGATACTCATCTTATAATTAGATTGAGCCTTTAGCCTGCATTTTACAGAGCAGGGTCATAAATGTAAGTAAGTAGCAATAGAAATCAATTTAAATGGAATATAAAGACAGCTCCACAATATTATATTTGAATCTTAATCTGCTTTAGATGATACATAAAGTCTTGTAATATTTCTGCTCAGGTCCTTCAAAAAGACTGACGGTACTGCAGAGGAAACGAAAAGCCGTAATTTCCTGCTGGAGTCCGAGTCACCTTCCAGCGAGTCTGAATCTGGTCCAGATAATGAGGATGAAGAGGTGATCAAACACCCATCCTTGAAGCCCTTGCTGACCCCAACCGCCCATCCTCACACTCAGAAGCTCCCACCTCCGCCCCTGGGAGGCTCCGGCTCAGGTGGAGTTCTCACAGGCAGCAGTGTGTTCACAAACCCATTCAAAGAAATGGCAGATGAGAGACTACATGTCCTGCAGAAACACGTACCTCTTACTCTACAAGCCTGCCCCACCCAGATCGGTGGCAAGCGGATATGTTTGGCTTACAGAAAGAATGGCCGGTGCCGTTTTGGAAGCAGCTGCAAGTTTGCACATGACAGTGATCTGCAGAATAACCGGACGGTCACCTCTGACAATGCACCAAAAGACAATGCCACTGCCAGTGCTGCTGGGACACAGGATCATTCTTCCTGTGATGTTAACAGGGAGGCAGATGATGATGATAAAGAGAGTGAACGGCGGAAAAAGAAGAGAGTAGGGGTTAATGATTCTCTTATTCCACCAAAACGTGCTCTTAAGATGTATGCAAGGCTCTCGCATCCCTAAAGAAGACTTTACCACACACTTTAAGAATAACAAATAAGTATTGGTTGCTAAATGTTGCAAGGGATCTTGTGTTATTGCATGTATAATGTGTAGTAATGGACAGAAATAAAGATGTACCATTTCAAAAAAGGACACTACTGTAAATCAGATCCTTCAGGAAAAATATTTATAGTACTGCATCTTAGTAACTTAACTTTGTGGAACACAAATGTGAAAATTCTTTTACATATATGATATGATACACAGTTGCAAGTATCATTTTTATATCTAATTGTACAATTTGGGACATTAATTTTAAATGTGAATACATGTTTGTTGCTTAATGACATAAATATGTGATCAAAGATAAGCAGCACAATGACACTGTCTGCTTAACTGTTTAAAACCTAGCGTTGTCGAGTTGACCCAGCTTATTGCTTAATGGTAATTTCTGCTGTAATCATTAAAACCATATGATTACACAAAAGTAACAGACACTAAAATAAGACAGGGATGGATGGACGAATTGGGGGGCATTCAGAACAGAACAGAACACATTATTGTGTTAAAACGCCTACAAAGTGCATTTGCAACGAAGAGTTAATGCTCCTATAAATGTGTCTCATGTTCGATTCTACAGTACACACTTTGAGATATAGCACAGCGGCCATAGATGTGCATCTGGTCTACATAAAAAAGCATGGACAGAACACACAGACAAATCCTGTGCGAACAGCCCCTATACACACACATACACACACACACACACACAAAAATATGTGTTTTTTTTGGAGGGAACTATAACTGTTTATATACAAAATAAACAATGACAACAACTCAAACACATCCCCTCCCTGATACAGACATATCTCTAAAAATCTACCAAAGTTAATGTGATTACATACAATATATTTATTACTGTATATTTAACTTCAGGGCGTGTATCATTCAGAAGAGTGACAGACAGCGGTCACGTCGTATTCCTCCAAGTTACACCACCGACTTCATTCGTTATATCATTACGCGCTGTATCTGCCCATCTATATTGTCCGTCATGTTTTGTGCCTCCCCTTCCCCACCTGCCTCCCAAGCCCCACCCCCATTTCCATTCTCACTGATTCCATCTCCTTGCCACATGACTTGTCTCGCCTCCGGAAGGCCGGCGGAAGACTGAGGAGAAGCGGTGGGAGGATTAGTGCCAAATCCCATACCGCTCCTGCAGTCGGAGGAAGTCTCAGGCTGGGTTTGGGAGTGGAGGGAGGTATTAACAGCAAGATTAGAGGGTCTGCTGATGGCCTGGGTCTGTTGCGGTTGGGTGGTCTGAAGAGGGAGCTGCTGAGAAACAGAAAATAGAGGAAGCTGTTGGGGAAGAGCTCTGAAGGTCATGTGGACGATCTGAGGCTGGGTGTTGTAGGACTGCTGGACCAAAGTAGCCTGCTGGGTGATGGGGGTGGAGGGCTGAAGCTGCTGAATTTGATGCTGTTGCTGGGAGACAGGTGCGGTGACAAACTGCAGCGGCATTTGAAGAGATTGGGCCGAGGTCTGCTGAGAGGGAGCGGCGTTCTCCTCTGTCGACGACAAACCCAGGGTCACGGGTACTTGCATGGTGTGAAGTGTGGTATCCTGATCCAAAACCATCACGGGGCCCTGCTGACCTGCTTGCACTACAGAGCTGCCCTGGGTCTCAGGGACTGCCTGCTCTACCTGCGCAGAGCCCGTGGAGGTTTCTAGCAGTGTGGTGACTCCTCCAGGAGTGGTGATGAGGGATCCAGCATTGGCTGCCAGGGCCTCTGCGATGAGCACCTCCGGGTGGCTTTTGGCTTTGTGAGCCACCACACTGTCCTTTTTCTCAAACTTCTTGCCGCAGATGCTGCAGGAGAACTGGTACGTCGCATCTGCGTCGTGCTTCTTCATGTGCCAGTTAAGGGAGGCCTTCTGACGGCAAGTAAAACCGCAGATTTCACACCTATAATGGGAAAATTAAAACCAATGGAAGAAAGGTAATGCTGGGAAAACCTGTTTGGAAACAGTCAGTATCTGTTTGGTGTGGCTAAATCCAGAAATACTGCACACTTTATTTTTAAAACAAGACAAAAAATAATAATTTGAGCTTTTTATACTCCGGTTATGTATGTAAACATTTGATTTACGTCAAAGCCTGGAAAAATGTGGATCTGATCAATGGCTGCACTGTGTGGTCAATTTTTTTGTACAACCACTAAACTGTTTAACTTAAAGGGATAGTTCACCCAAAAAAAAAAAATTTAAATTAAAATTATATATATATGTCCCCTTTAATGTCTTCCCAGGTAAATAGGATATTCACACATATACGTAACGTAATGTTTACACATATATTTAAATTCTGAATTTCACATATTCAAATCTCAAGACATTTGCTCGTGGATAGTAAAATACATTTGTAACATGCTTCAAGTTCACAGATACATGTGCATGTATTTGTTAATCATTTTGAGTCTAATTTCATCCCATAGGCTAACCTCAGGGTTTATTTTCACCGGGTTTATTTTTATTTTGCAATAATGACGTGCCGCTGTATGTAGTTCCCTGTACAGTAAAAATAAATGTGGTGTATGTAAATGACTGAACTTACTGCAGTGGCTTCTCTCCAGTGTGTATCATTCGATGCACAGCCAGATTGTGAGAGCTCTTGAAAGCGCGAGCACAGAACTCACAGATGTAGTCTCTTTGATCTGCAACACAAGATGTATGTTAAAACAGGCACACAATTACTTTATTGTAACTTGCCAACTACCATGAAAATACTATGAATGATAAAATATTACAGGGTTTACCTAAAATCACTTACTTACAGTCATGTTGTTCTAAACCTGTATTAATATTTTATTTTTGAAAAATGATGGAAGCACAGAGTTAATGGTACCCATCGACTCCCATAGTCAAGTAGGAAAACAAAATAACATCAACTGTGTGCTTTCCATCATTAATAAAAATATCTTTTTCTGTGTTAAATAAAGAAATAAAATAAAGAAACTCATTAGGTTTAGAACAACATGAAGGTGAGTAAATGATGACAGAATTTTCATTCATTCTACTATTCCTTTAAGATTACACTTAATAACTAATCATGGAAAATTTTGATGACATTCCATTTATGTCTATGTCATACGTACATACATATTTTTGTAACTAATCACAAGAAATCCAGTATGTAATAAATCTGTTAGCCTATCAGTGCAGACAACACATCATAGTAAGCGTGTTTTAAGTATGATTCCCAAATACATAGTAAGTTTTACTTCTGTTATGAAGGTTTCATATGTATATGTACACAAAATAAGTACATGTATAATTTTATTTGGTGAAATATATAACTGCAATTTCATAATCAAGGGAATTCAAATTTTTGTCATAATTGTGTAAACATGTTTGTCTTACCCGTGTGGTGTTTGGCATGGCGCAGTAGTTGTTTCTGCAGCCGGAAGAGTCTCCCACACGAGGGGTGAGGGCAGACGTACTTCTTCTTCATCAGATGTTGATATTTGATGTGATGCTGCATGAGGGAAAGACATGAATAAGGCTTAACATTTTATTTTTTGTTTCAGGTGTCTGATAGTAGGGAGCAACACACTTGCATTTGTACCTGTAAGTAGCGTGGGTGCGCCAGCACTGTGCCACATCCCTCCATTTCACAACGAACGTACTGGACTGGAGGCTTTTTCCTGTACAGAAGAACAAGATATTGAGTAATTTACAGCAAGTTTTCATTTTTCAGAACAAAGTCTGTCAACATCATGTGTCACATTCTGCACCTATCACACTTTAAAAGGTACACAATTTAACATTCGCATGCACCTACAGGACAATGTATTATGTAGCCCAGGAGATGCACTGCATTTTGTCACAATGCGAATGCGTCAAACGTCTGTGTACACATACGAGTCAAATCATAAAAAATGTTTAGACGCTTGGTGTTGTAAGTATTTTTTAGCATTTAATGTGGTTACCTTCTCTTTGGAAGACGTGGACTTTTGTCATCTTTCCTTCTCCGCCCTCTCCTGAGGAATTAAAGATGGTGTACTTGTTAAAATGTATCTGTGTACCAATCAGGGTTAAGCGAGGTAATGAATGTATTTCCTAATGAGTGATTGTATGTCAGCATAAAATATGTAAACAACTTCATAAACGTACTTCCTGGGTGGCTCAGAAACGTCCCCAAGTTCAGCACCAGTCTTCTCATCTGTGCTCTCTCCTCCTTCAGTTTTGATCTCTGTATCTTGCTCTTCTTCTTCTTCAGTCTCCTTTATGACGGTCTTCTCTTTCCTCTCCTGTCTAGTATGGGGTTTACGCTTTACTAGATCCCTGCAAAGTACAATAAAAGAGGACGAGATGGAGAGGAGAATGTGCATAAAAAAAAGGCTAAATCATGACACCCAGAAACATAAATGACAGTCAACACACATGCAACTTTCATACTTTGGATCAAAGCTCTGATCAGTCAGGTCATCTCTAAAAGGGACATCTTCATCGCTGCTGACGACCGCTTCTTCCTCTTCCTCGCTACTAGACAGATAAACAAGAGCACCAAGCCATGATAAGTGAGCTCTCAGTTGGCCTGCCTTCATTGTCTTAATGCAGGGGTGGGCATTCCTGGTCATGGAGGGCCACTGTCCTGAAAAGTTTAGCTCCAACCCCAATCGAACACACCTGAATTTCATTTCCAAGTAATCCTGCAGCCTTTGATTAGGATTTTCAAGTGTGTTTAATTAGAGTTGGAGCTAAACTTTGCAGGACAGTGGACCTCCAGGACCAGGAATGCCCACCTCTGTCTTAATGCATATGAATAAATATCATGTGAAAATAATTTTTTTATGACAATTATCACAATTTTTATGACTTTAAAGCTCGTCCTTGACTGTTATGAGGAGTTTTAATGATTAGTTAATAGAAAGCAGTAGCACTTACAAATAGCAAAATTTCAACAAGTATTTTTATTTGAACAGATCTTTTGCGGATCGCATTAATATCCATGACATTTCTAAACATGGAAAACTCTGAATCCTGATCCTGAAGGCCGCCAAAACACTTTTTTGGGGCATTATCTAACACACTTGGTTCAACTCAGCTATGAGCGCTTGTTTCATGACCCAACCTAGTATTTTCACATGCAAAACATCATTGAGATTTGGAAGCCTCCAGGATCAAATATAAAAAAATATTAAATAATAAAATAACTCGCTACTAAAACTTTATTTTTGACTGATACCTGTATTCAATCTATAATCTCTCCTTCATGAATGTAACATGAAGTTATATCTTGATCCATATTGTCTCCAAAAGTTTCTGATGTAAACATTTACATTTATTCATTTAGCCAATGCTGTTCATCCAAAGCGACTTACAAACGAGGGAGAATTAAACACGTTTACAACATGTAAAATGTTTGTACATTACCTCTGTGAGTGAGGCAAATAATTTTGATCTTTTGGGTCATCTTCATATGGAGGATCTTCATCTTCTATAAGGTCATCATCATCCCCGCTTTCATCTTCCTTTTTCTCCACACTGAAACATGGCAGTAACAGATATGTTACACCAACACCCAAAACTAGCTCTTTTCTGTGTTGAAATGCAAAGTTTAGATGAAGCATACTGAAGGGCTCATCTCTGGTTATAAACAGTGAAAAGCTTTTTGTATATATTAGCTGGGACATTTAAAAAAAAAAAAATTATTTATTGCAAAAATCTGTTGGGTTAAGATGCATATCAATATTTTTACTTTCTCTTTCCAGACAAGTAAAACACATTTTTTGTACAGACACAAAACTACAACTTGAAGCATACTGAAGGGCTCATCTCTGGTTATAAACAGTGAAAAGCTTTTTGTATATATTAGCTGGGACATTTAAAAAAAAAAAAATTATTTATTGCAAAAATCTGTTGGGTTAAGATGCATATCAATATTTTTACTTTCTCTTTCCAGACAAGTAAAACACATTTTTTGTACAGACACAAAACTACAACTTGAAGCATACTGAAGGGCTCATCTCTGGTTATAAACAGTGAAAAGCTTTTTGTATATATTAGCTGGGACATTTAAAAAAAAAAAAATTATTTATTGCAAAAATCTGTTGGGTTAAGATGCATATCAATATTTTTACTTTCTCTTTCCAGACAAGTAAAACACATTTTTTGTACAGACACAAAACTACAACTTTGATTTCATAAGTCTTTTCATAAAGAATGCTTCTTAAACAAAAACTTAAAGGAAAACACCACTGTTTTTCAATATTTTACTATGTTCTTACCTTAACTTAGACAAATTAATATACACCTATCTTTATTCAATGTGTGCACTTAATCTTTGTACAGCACGTCGTGAGTGTGTTAGCATTTAGGCTAGCCCCATTCATTCCTTAGGATCCAAACAGGGATGAATTTAGAAGCCACCAAACACTTCCATGTTTTCCTTATTTAAAGACTGTTACTTGAGTAGTTACACGAGTAAGTATGGTGGCACAAAATAAAACATGATTTTTTAAGTAGATAAAAATTTGAACTATATTGTGTGGCGGAAGAGCACTTAGTTTTTAGCACTTCGACCTAGTGTGCAGCACTTTGCCCGAGGTCAAAGGGCTGCACACTAAGTGCTCTTCTGCCATACAATATAGTTCTCATTTTTTATCTGCTTAAAAAACTGCCACGTTTAATTTGTGCCACCATACTTACTCGTGTAACTCGTGTCTTTAAATAGGGATGGAAGTGTTTGGTGAATTCTAAATTCATCCCTGTTTGGATCCTAAGGAATGAATGGGGCTAGGCTAAATGCTAACACATTCACGATGCGCTGTATGAAGATTAAGTGTATGCATTGAAAAAAGATAGGCATGTATTAATTCGTCTAAGTTGAGGTAACAACATAGTAAAATATTGAAAAACGGTGGTGTTTCCCTTTAGGAATGAAAACAACAAAGATGCAGTATGAGCACAGTCCAAATAATCAATAAATATTATTGTTAATATGTTATTACCTTGTTTCTGATTTCTCAGTCGGTGTAATGCCCTCCACTAAAAACAACAAAAATGACATTTGCATTTATTATAGTTATTTTTTGTATTTTCAGTAAGCAATTTTAACTAACTTATTTAATTTAAGTAGAAGACTATCATTATACCACAATCACTGTCTGTTCCTGGTTCAACTTTGAACACTGGTTTTGGCGACCCCCGACAGGTGCGCGCACCTGATCGCACCTGCGCACGTCTACCTCGGGCTGCTGCAATTCAACGAGCATTATCAGATCACATCCTCTTTCTCACAAACACAATAAAATAATATATTCTTAAAATTACCTCGAATGACAAGCCCATCCTTGGTTTCTTCACACCTGTCATAAAATACAAAATACAGTTTATCTCATCTTGCAGTGTCCAAGAGCATGAGTGCGCGTTCCCGTCGCGGGGCAGGTGATTTTACCACCCCACTGCTCCCTCATAAACTTCATTCACTAGTGTAGGAGTGCAAACGTAAACACTGCAGTCTGACATTTCGGTTAGCATTACCTCTAAACGTGTAATAGCACATCAATGCCCTGAAATGTCATTATGTCATTGACACGAATCTTCAGAACCGAGGCCTTTCAGTTTTGCTTTGCTATGAAATTAATGTATTTTATGGAGTTGCACGTACTCAACTGGCTGATCGATGTCAGCGTCCGATGAACCCGCAGCCGCGCTTCTACTGCGCCGCGGGCAGATCGCTTTCCTCCGGCGGTTGGCCGCTGCATCGCGAATCACTTCAGTCTGGTCCTCCGCTAGATCGCTCTGCCTCCACGAAGGCAGCGCTCGCGTTGACCTGTCCCGTAAAACGCGTCCGGATCCTGCCGCGCTCGTCGTAGCTCCGTTTGTTTCGGGCGAAGTCACTTCGATCTTCAAGCATCCATCTCCTCGTCCTCTCACCGCCCTGCGCGGGGTGGATGCCGTACTCTGCTCCGCGGATTTTTCCACGGCCGTCTCACTCTCCCCCTCCACATCCTCTTTCTCTTTGTTGTTGGAGGCTTGCGGCTCCATCACCGCAAAAGTTGTTGTCTCTTAGTCTGTTGGACGAGTTTGTAATTCTCAACAAATTAATAGACAGCTTGAAATAAACGGGAGGTACAAAATATGAAAAATGTTTGGTGGCTAACGGCCCTGGTCCGATTGTCAAACATGTTTATATGGACGCTTTTGCAATTCCATGCAAAAATTCAAGTCGTTTAAATTGAAAACTTAGTCAATCAATTCTGTAATAACTGTGCAAATTCATTTTAAAGACCCAGACCCTATTTTAGGTTCTTAAAGCTATAGTAAAACACGCTGTTAGCAGAGCCAACTGAGATGGCTGATTATCGCTCTTTGTTGCGTCTCCTTTAAGTCAAGAGAAAGCTGAAGATGAGCTCAGCAGCGACACACAGCGCTGCGGCTGTACTTGTGCCAAATTTCACTGATCTATAAAAACTCTGCTGTGAGAAACAACGAGCAAAACGTCTTACCAGATGTGCTTGATGTTTGAGAAACAGAAACCATAGCGCGCTGCTCTTATTTTTGTGTCGCCACCATTCAACGTGGAGAAAAGTCTTGGAGCACATTCAATATTAATATTAATAATCAAATTTTCCAAGAAAGTATCTATTAAACTGACAGCAAATTTGTAATATTTTTTTCTGAATGGATATAATGCTCTTAGGTTTACAAAACACTAAACCTAAAGGGGCGGTTTCCCGGACCAGGATTAGCTTAATCCAGGGCTAGGCCTTAGTTCAATTAGGAAATATAACTAGTTTTAACAAACATGCCTTACTAAAAACATTACCTGAGTGCATTTTGAGGTAAAACAAAGGGCACTGATGTATTTTAAGATATGTAAGTGCAAGTTGTTTTCATTTTGGAGAGCTCTTAAAAGTGTTTAAGTCTAGCACTAGTCTAATCCCTGTCCGGGAAATTAAAATACTCAAAAAGTATATAAATGTCAGAGCAAAACCTTTATTTCCATGTCCGTTAGATGGCAGCATATACCAAGTGTACCCCATTATAATAGGTTTATTCGACTTCATGCGGCGCCGAAAGAACCGACAGCCAGATGACGTCAAAGTTCCGCGAGAGCGATATAAAAGCAAACTCGTATGATTTCGCGAATTGCTCTCGCGGTACTTTGACGTCATCCGGTTGTCTATTCTTGCGGCGCCGGATGAATTTGAACAAGCCTATTAAAAAGGCTTCGAAGTGTGTGACGCTTAGAAATTTATAAAAACAAGAAGATGAAAGTTACAAGAAATTAACACCACCTAAAGTGTTTTATATGTAGAATATATTTTTTTTACTTTTGATAAAATTGAATTTATTTAAAAAAAACAGAAAGTGAATCTTCACAATATTAGATGAAGAAAAGCTTTATTTTTTTACATAACATTTATAGTAAACAGAAGTTACATTCACATGGGTCAACAAAAAACGTCTGTAACAATTGTGCCTACATCTTAAAAAAAATGTTAAACCGACTAACACCACACTGATATGGTATATAAACATCCTGTTAAGTTTTGAGGCATTGAGGCGAACAAAATCAAGGGCCACTTTTAATTTTCTTTACCTTAGCACATTTACCAAACAATTTAATGTAACATATTTTTGACAATATTTGCACCATTATTAAAAATAGAATAGGTTTATTAAAAAAAGAACAAGTGTGATGAGGTTATAAATAAAGTATTTGTTTTGCTTTGTGTTTAACTCTTTTACGTTTTGCACGTTGTTTGATCAATTACATGTTGAATCTCATTAAAAATGTGTTGTTGAATTTTATTCAGTCTGACTCTAATCTACTATCAGCTTTGGTGTGTTTTGGTAAATCATTCTTTAGAGCTGTTTGTCGTTTTTAAGCAATAGTTTACCAAAATATGGCCATCAGATATGCTGTATATGAAAGTGAGGAAATTTTGAAAGAATTTTCATATTTTGGTAAAATATTTCTCTCTCTAAAGTCTTTTAATACATCTGCTTTGGGTTATTTTCAAAGGTATAGTGACATTTTTTTTACTAACTAATGCAGCATTATAACCAATGTAATAAAAAACATGCTCAACCAATTTATTCAATTGTCATTTTGCTTCAATGTAGTGAGTTTAAGTAACTTATTTGCTATGAAACAAAATCTGATCATTATTTTGTTTGTATTTGTAATAGCATAACAGTTCATGGTTTGCTATATTTTTCATTCTGTTTTATAAACAATAGATGTACACCAAGGGGCGGTTTCCAAGACAGGGTTTACACCCGGACTAGGCCTTAATTTATATTAGCACATTTATTACAAACAAATATTACTAATGTACACCACTGACATATCTGTCTGTAAAAAACAGGCTAAGCTCTCAAAATCAAATGAGCATCAAAGTTTGATTTCAGTCATTCATTTTACTATGATTTTAATCTTTGGCATGACCTTACTCAGTTAATAATATAAAAATATCAAGATTATATTTTCACATAATGTTCTTTAAAGTAGAATGATTTTATGTAGAAAACAGTCAATCAAAAAAAATAAATAAATAAATAAAGACTTTAGCTGTGTTTTCATAAGCTGGGTCATATATCTTAAGATATGTCAGTGCGAGCATTTTGCAGTGAACACAGCTCAAACATGTATTTTAGTCTAGCTTAAGCCCTGCCCAAGAAACTGCCCCTAATTAATAAAAACCACAATTTCTGGTCTTTTATACTAAAAGGTCAAATGAAGCAAATTATTTTGTTAAATTATTTTTTTTTTTGAAAGCATAGAAATGTATCATTTTTGACATGTTACTTTTTAGCTGCTTAATAGAGGCCCACACTAGGTTTCCTGGACTAGGATTTATTAGGATTAAGATTTTTTTTTTTTTACAAACAAATCTTACAAAAACAATATTGGTGTGCATCTTAAGACAAAACAATGAAACAAATATGTTAAAATTTGCAGCTCAAACATGCTGTAACTAGGATAAACCTTGTCCAAGAAACCGCCCCTAGGGATTTCCATTGGATTTACAAATTTCCATTGGATGTTAAGCATGTCTCCTGAAGATAGTAGTACTGTAAACAATCAAATTAAAACAAGTGATGCGTCTATACTCTGGGGACCAAATGAAATTGAAACTAAACAGCAACCAAGCTGTTCAGAAAGCAGCAGGGTATTATCTCTCTAGGACAATAATGAAAGCTTACCTGTCTTACCTGTCTTTCAATTATGTTTAATGTAAATTTTTTGTCTTCCTGTTCCTGGTTACCTCCTCCCTCGGGAGTTAAGCTTCCACTCTTTGTTTATTCTGGGCCAGATTTTCTTGTGTGTTTGTTCGCTTTGGGCTTTGTTTTTCACACACTTCCACAGTGCCTGTAGGTTTAATTTTTGTTTATAAATTATTGTTTTTTTTGCACTGGGATTGCCTGCTTAAATATATAAATGCACGGTATCAAAAAGGTAATGCTTAAATAATCTATTGGGGTAATGACATAAGGTGTCATTTTTGTTATCTAAACATAACCTTGTCGCGTTTCTATTCATATTGTCTATTCATCTTTAGATTTTTTTCTTCACTTTCTCAGTATGGAGAGCTCTTTGACATTTACAGGAAAAATAAAAACACTTGTACTACTTGGCATATTACTCATTGCCTTTATAGGATATAAAATGCAGGTATGTATTAAGAAATTCAACTTACTGACAGAATAAAACAAATATTGTCTGTATTTTTTGTTTTTAACAGTGGCACATGTTTTGAACATCTGTTTTGCGTCATATTATTATTTATAATTACTTTGTATATTGTCCTGTCATCCTAAACTGATTATTTTTTAAATACATGCATATTGTTTAAATATGCAATTATGTACTTAATCTTATTATTGTGTCAATATTATGATGTAATGAAATGTGTAATACATTGTACTTCCAGGAAAGCGTGCAACAAAATGATGATTTGGATGATTTAGGTAAAGCATATTTTTATACAACAAATAATAAATACTTTTATAAGGAAATTGGCATTACAAATAACAAAAGAAGGTACAGTATATAGCACTCACTAATGTCATTCTTACAGATAATCTAGGTGAAGAGCTCCGGATTATTTTGGTGGGAGAAACAGGGGTGGGGAAAAGCGCAACGGGCAACACCATCCTAGGAAAAAAAGTTTTCAAATCCGAGATATCATCCTCATCTGTGACTGGACAATGTGACAAGGTTTATGAAATAGTTCATGGAAGAAAAGTAACAGTTATTGATACTCCAGGTCTGTTTCACACTAACTTAACTACAAATGAAGTTGTCAACAGAATCGAGCAGTGCACTTTATTCTCTGCTCCTGGACCACATGTCTTTTTAATTGTAATCAAATTAGGCCGATTTTTAGATCAAGATCTCGAAGCCAATAGAATTATTCTAAACATTTTGGGTAAATCAGTCTCATCATCACACACCATAACGCTCTTTACTCATGGAGATCTACTGAAGGAAAAAAACATTCACACTTTTGTGCGTGACAATCCAAGACTGGTCGATGTAATAAAAACTTGCAGTGGAAGATTTCACGTGTTTAACAATACAGATAAGAATCCACATCAGGTCACTCGGTTACTGGACAAGATTGATAATTTGGTGACTGGAAACGGTGGGCAGCATTACACCAATAAGATGCTTGAGAGTGTGGAGAGAGCAATTGAGGAAGAAAAACAACATATCATAAAAGAGACAGAAGAACTGAGAATGAATGAGATAAAAGCTCTGGGGGATAAATTTCAAGGTCAAGCTTTTGAAAAAGAAAAAAGAAAGGTGATCAGAAAATATGAAGAAGAGGCAAGATGGCAAGCAGAGAAAAACACCATTCGTGTTCCAAGTGGTGGGTTCCCGTTTGTGAATGAAATAAAAAACTTTTTTTTTAAACTTGAATGAGAAATTAAAACCAATCATTTAAATGACATTGAATGCTGAAACTAGCTACACAACCTAAGCTATAAGCATAAATCTTCAAACCATAAATCTATTAGTTTTTAGGTAATGTTGTTGCATTAATTTATTACTATTTAAAGGAACAGTATGTAGGATTGTGGCCAAAACTGGTATTGCATTCACAAAACTTGTGGCTAAAACTGGTACTGCAATCACACAACTGGTGGCCAATACACAAAATGACAACATAAACATCAGTTGAGGGCTGCAACTCCACTTTTTAAACGACAATATCCTGGCCAGACCACTTTTGTGAGCGATATAAGTATTTGAAATAAAAAAAAATTCTAAATGTCTAGTGACATATCACGGTCATTTTATGATTAATTGATATAAATTTCTTACATACTGTTCCTTTAAGTTTCTGTCTCTTCAGAAAGATACATTTGTCTATAATGTTTCTAATGATCACCTATGGAAAAAACATCTGCTAAAATATAATTCAGATAGGGGTAAACAAAAACAAAGCACACATTTATATCGTTAAGAACCAAAATATCTTTTGAATAAGTAAGTAGGTGTTGTAAATATATACATGTTTGTATCCTTATATTTTCAAATTTCCAACTTGTCTTGTACTTTTTCTTTGTAACATTGAATCTTTAAGAATAAACCCTGATTAATTGACTATATACTTAGTGTTCAGTGTGTAGCAGTGCAGTGAGATTTTGTTTTTTTTATGTGTACATGACAGGTGGATAACTGATATTACTGCAATACACAATTGTTATTGTGCTAGCACTTGTTTACTTGGATTTAAACAAGCTTTGGCAAATGACAGGTGTTTACATTGTGTGGTGAACATATGAAATCAATTAGGGGACACTGAAACGCCTGTCCCATTCTTCCTGTACTCAGCCGGATTATTTATAGAATAAATGAGCTGGATGGAGCTGCTAGCTATCATGAAATAAAAGCTATGAATACCTTACACACTAGTTTGGACATTTCATTTAACTTCCAGATGCACTTGCCCTAAACATTTTGTACCATAAAACCAAAAGATGTCATTAAAACATAGCCTATGGTCAGAAATAATGAACTTTTTTATATAAGGATAATAGTTGCCAACTGTAATTTATTTGCAGGGGCAGGACATTTTCTAAAGTTATCTTAATACACATGGGTTGTGATGTCAGACACTAAAATTTGCTAATTAGGTCAACCAATCAGAATATGACATAGGCTGCTATCATGTTATCAATGTTAACAAAAAGCCATCTTTAAAGAGAAGATGCTGCATCTGACAAGGCATTTATATTGTTAAATGGCAAAAGCAGAAAGTTTTTTTTTTTCTTTTTACCATGCCCACAGGGGCATATGGACCGAGAAAAAACATTTAATTGTAAATGTATTCTGGTATAATTACAGCAAATTAATTTGAATTAATGTGAGAATTCAATTTTCTGATCCCTAAAGTAAGTAATATAGAGGTGCATTTAAAACCACTTACTTACCAATGCTTCATGTCAGGTTTTTCTAATTGTAATGTTTATACAAAACCAATTTTCTTAAATTAATCACCAATTAAAGCAATATTAAACCCACCTAAAGGATTATTAGGAACACCATACTAATACTGTGTTTGAGCCCCTTTCGCCTTCAGAACTGCCTCAATTCTACGTGGCATTGATTCAACAAGGTGCTGAAAGCATTCTTTAGAAATGTTGGCCCATATTGATAGGATAGCATCTTGCAGTTGATGGAGATTTGTGGGATGCACATCCAGACCACGAAGCTCCCGTTCCACCCAAGCGTGCCGCACAAGCCCTGAAAAGTGAAGCCAAAACTTCTCGATCGCCCCCCAGTGACTGGTCCCAGTATAGGTCATAAACCCCGCCTCCCCATGTTATTCAATGGGACTTGAGACCAACTAAAAAAATTAATTACACTTCAATTATCTTTTTTCTGAACCTAGTTTCTGTCATTTATTGTAGTTTTTATCACACTGATGCAAATTCAAATGTTTGTTTTTAAAATAAGTTTGTGTTTAGTTAGTTATTTAATGATATAAAAACGGTGGTGTCACGTCATGATTGACAGCTGTGATATCGTGTGATATGCGCATTCTGCGAGAGCGAGGGCGGGGTTTTGATTTCGCGGGTTCAATTCCTGCTCACTACTGCGCATGACTGGTCCCGAAATCGCTAATGCGCAGACTCAAGACCCAAGATGTCAGCGCCATATCGGGACTCTGGCAGCTTCACTTTTCACCAATGGAAGGGGGCGAACAGGCGTCGTCCATCTTTTTTTACAGTCTATGGTTCCACCACATCCCAAAGATGCTCTATTGGGTTGAGATCTGTGACTGTGGGGGCCATTTAAGTACAGTGAACTCATTGTCATGTTCAAGAAAATGATCTTGAAATGATTCGACCTTTGTACAACCCCAAAACAGAAAAAGTTGGGACACTGTAAAAATTGTGAGTAAAAAAGGAATGGAATAATTTACAAATCTCATAAACTTATATTTTATTCACAATAGAATATAGATAACATATCAAATGTTGAAATTGAGACATTTTGAAATGTCATGCCAAATATTGGCTCATTTTGGATTTCATGAGAGCTACACATTCCAAAAAAAGATGGGACAGGTAGCAATAAGAGGCCAGAAGAGTTAAATGTACATATAAGGAACAGCTGGAAGAGGACCAATGTTTAGGAATAGGAATGTTGTACTATTCTTGTCTAATACAGACTTCTAGTTACTCAACTGTCTTAGGTCTTCTTTGTGGCATCTTCCTCTTTATGATGCACCAAATGTTTTCTATGGGTGAAAGATCTGGACTGCAGGCTGGCCATTTCAGTACTCAGATCCTTCTTCTACGCAGTCTTGATGTTGTAATTGATGCAGTATGTGGTCTGGCATTGTCATGTTGGAAAATGCAAGGTCTTCCCTGAAAGAGACGTCGTCTGAATGGAATCAAATGTGTCTAGAACTTGGATAAACCTTTCGGCATTGATGGTGCCTTTCCAGATGTGTAAGCTGACCATGCCACATGCACTCATGCAACCCCAAACCATCAGAGATGCAGGCTTCTGAAAAGAGCGCTAATAACAACTTGGGTTGTCATTGTCCTCTTTAGTCCGGATGAAATGGCGTCCTAGTTTTCCAAAAAGAACTTCAAATTTGGATTCGTTGGACCACAGAACAGTTTTTCACTTTGCCACAGTCCATTTTAAATGATCCTTGCCCAGGGAAAACACCTGTGCTTCTGGATCATATTTAGATATGGCTTCTTTTTTGACCAATAGAGTTTTAGTTGGCAACAGCGAATGACACGGTGGATTGTGTTCACTGACAATGTTTTCTGGAAGTATTCCAGAGCCCATGTTATGATTTCCATTACAGTAGCATTCCTGTATGTGATGCAGTGCCGTCTGAGAGCCCGAAGATCACGGGCATCAAGTATGGTTTGTCGGTCTTGACCTTTACGCACAGAGATTTTTCCAGATTCTCTAAACCTTTGAATGATATTATGCACTGCAGATGATGATAACTTCAAACTCTTTGCAATTTTTCTCTTGAGAAACTCAGAAAACGATTTTTCACCTCAGCATTGGGGGAATTGGTGATTCTCTGCCCATCTTGACTTCTGAGAAACACTGCCACTCTGAGAGGCTCTTTTATATACAATCATGTTGCCAAATTACCTAATAAGTTGCAAATTAGTCCTTAAGCTTTTCCTTATGTGTACATTAAAATTTTCTGGCCTCTTATTGCTACCTGTCCCAACTTTTTTTGGAATGTGTAGCTCTCATGAAATGCAAAATGAGCCAATATTTGGCATGACATTTCAAAATATCTTACTTTCAACATTTGATTTGTTATCTATATTCTACTGTGAATAAAATATAAGTTTGTGAGATTTGTAAATTATTCCATTACTTTTTTACTCACAATTACTACAGTGTCCCAACTTTTTCTGTTTTGGGGTTGTAACATCTGAATGTCTCAACAGATATCGAGATTCATCAGACCAGGCAACATTTTTCAAGTCTTCAACTGTCCAATTTTGGTAAGCTTGTGCAAATTCTAGCCCCTTTACAAAGCCTCTTTGTAGTGGAGATGAGTGGTACCCGGTGGGGTCTTCTGCTGTTGTAGCCCATCCGCCTCAAGGTTATGCGTGTTGTGGCTTCACAAATGCTTTGCTGCATACCTCGGTTGTAACAAGTAGTTATTTCAGTCAAAGTTGCTCTTTTATCAGCTTGAATCAGTCGGCCCATTCTCCTCTGACCTCTAGCATCAACAAGGCATTTTCACCCACAGGACAGCCACATACTGGATGTTTTTCCCTTTTCACACCACTCTTTGTAAACCCTAACTGAGCAGATTGTGAAATACTCAGACTGGCCCGTCTGGCACCAACAACCATACAATGCTCAAAATTGCTTAAATCACATTTCTTTCCCATTCTGACATTCAGTTTGGAGTTCAGGAGATTGTCTCGACCAGGGTCGGGCTTCCCAAAAGAAACATTTAAACAATTTTAAACAAATAATTGTTTAATGACTAAATTTTATAATATTTAGTCATTAAACAATAATGAAAAATATTATAAAAAAACATTAGTGCACATCAGCTGAAGATCATTAGCCTAAACAAGCTTCTGCTACAAATTCGAGTCATTCTATAGGTGACATTTCAGCACTTGACAAAGGGATAGGGACTCGTAAGAAGCACTTAAAACCCAGCTGCGAGCGATAGTTTAACGTGCATCTTTGGGAAACGCACGTAAATGAACAATGAATGTTCGTTAAGTAGCTCGTAGAAAGCGCTCTTAAGAGCTAAGTTCAATCGTTATCGGGAAACCCGGCCCAGGACCACACCTCTTAAAGCATTGAAGCAAACTGCCATGTGATTGGTTGATTAGATAGTTGCATTAATGAGAAATTGAGCAGATGTTTATAATAATCCTTTAGGTGAATGTAGTTTCAATTTGTAAGTCCTGGGGCCAGTTGTTCAAAAAATTGATCCAGATTTGAAAATCCCATGTTTTGCTATCCAGGATCAGGTAAACCATGTCACTTTTGTCCTGGTTTTGCAAAGCAAAATCGGATTGTATCACCCTGATCCACATAACCTTTTTTTTAGATTAGCTAATCTGGATTACTAGTGTTGTAAATGTGATCACATGTCAATGCTGACTATTAGCTAAAACAGCAGGTAGTTTGGTCAGTATGGGGTCACTAAGTGTTTTTACTTGAAGAGACAATAAAACACAACTTTCCCTTATTTTTTTTTATTTCAATTCAACATTCAGTCTGTTCTTCTGTCCCACAACAAACAAACACATATAGAATATACACAAACACATGCATTTTAAGTAAGGCATTTAAGTCAACTACTTTAAGTTTGGTCTCTGATGATTGTGATCAATATCCTGTACAGTGCCAAATGATAGTAAAAGATTTCTCTTAAAATTATTAAATGTTAATTTTTTATATGATTTATATGAGATTTATATGAACTTTCCTATTTGACAGGAAAGTGTAAATCGTAGCCCAATGCCTTCTGTAGGTCTTAAAGTTTTAGTAAAAAATGGGTTTTATTAATCTTTTTTTCAGAAATCCACCCTTTTGCTGGGATCAGAATAATCCTACTTTTTGGGATCAAATTTTATTCCAATCTTACCAAGAAGTTTTTAACACCACAAAGTGAGGATTTAATCCAGATCAAAACCTAGATTGGATTTTGTGATCCAATCCAAATTTAGAATCCATTTTTTGTTTTATACAACCCATTTTGAAATTCTGATCCAATCCAATAGCTGAAATCCACATGGATTACTTTTGAACAACTGGCCCCTGAAATTTACTTTCCAACTCATCTTTATCATTCCTAAACTAATAAAAGCCAGTTCCTTAGACAAATTTCTGTAAAAAAAGTGTTCTTTATTAACAACAGAAATTAAGAGATTCAAAAATGGAAATTTCCCAAAACCGATCATAAGAAATGCATTTTTTTATTTTATTACTTTGTGCATTTTACAAAAACAAAGCTTAAAAATTACCAGTATTTATTTTGTTTTATAAAATCATAGCCATCTATAAATGGCCCGTATTTCCCAAGCGTGGTGGAGAGTGCCACACAGCTGAACTAGTGCGCTTAAAAAAGCGAGGTTTGGTCCGCTGGAAGATGACCTCCAGCTTAGGTGGTTCAGGTTCCCCGAAATATGAATCAAGATCCAGTGGATTATAATACAACTTCATTATAGTCTGCTGTAACTGCTTACCTGCATGACAGAACATAAGATTAGAGAGGTATAGCAGAACTTTAAAAAAGTACAAAATACTGTAAATTTCAATTGTTAAGTACTTCCATGATAAAATCTAGATAAAAGCTTCACTATTTATTTATCAAACCTTTTTAAAAATAGAGAGTTGCAAGTATATTGCATGTAAGGATATCATACCCTCAGCCCAGGATGGTATGGGTTTTCTGGGAGCAGATTCATCATCTGTGGAGTCGTCGCTGTTCTGGTCCATACCATAATCTTCGGGATTTGTCAAAACTGTCACCTTCTGGCCTTTGGGAGTGATCTCGTAAGACTGTGGAGATGACGCTGGCGATTGCTTCCAAGAGCAAGAGGGGAGAAATAAAGTTACAAACTATCCGTTGCAGCAACTTTTGTTTTAGGTATTCTAGGTAAAGCAAACTATTTTTTTTTAAGAAAGAACAGTAATTTTTCTTTTAGCTGCCCTCCAGCTCCTGTCACCATACCTCTACATTGAACGTAGCATTGAATCCAACATCAATCGTCTTATTGAGAGCATCTACTTTTCTAACTGGAGTTTTCATACCAGTGTCCTGAGGGCACATATTAAAACATTCAGTATCAACACAACAGTTGAAAAGGCATCGACAAAACCAGGAAAAGGATTTATTACCTTAGTATCTACAACAGTGACACCTGGATTCTTTGTTATGGTTGTGTTGTGCAAACTGGTCAGTTGCATTTTCGAGACCTGGGAGATTTAGCAAAAAACATAAAATCTACATGTTCAACATATTATTCAACTATCACTTTGCACAAAATAAATGTTATGCTAGTAATTAGTTGCAATGGAGGATGAAGGCCAAAAAAAATGAATTGTATTGCAGGAATGTGGTGTTGCATTACCTGCACTGAGGTTGCAGTAACAGCAGCACTTTTTTGTTGGGCAGCCCTCGCCTCCTCAGCTCTCTTTAGCTCCTCAGCTCTCTTTTTTTCCTCAGCCCTCCTCTGTTCCTCAGCTCTCTTTTGCTCTTCAGCTCTCTTTTGTTCCTCAGCCCTCCTCTGCTCCTCAGCTCTTTTCTGCTCCTCAGCCCTCCTCTGCTCCTCCTATAAGGAGTAAGAAAAAAACTTGAAATCAATGATGTGAGAAAGATAACAATTCCCTCAGTTACAAAAGGAGATGTCTAATGCCATTTCATGCATTTTGACTTTACACTGTTAAGAGTTGGATTCTCATGCTAAATGTGGGCAAAGTTTAAATAAACTAGTATGTCTGTGCCAAGTACGCTCAAATGATTCAGGGATAATGTGATGTATTGTATGTGTTTGAATCATAGACTTGTCACTGCACATTACTCGCAGATAACCAAAAAGGGCAAGGCGGGACGTGGGTAGAGCTGAGGTGGCTGGATGCTGAAACCACAATAGATATGTATATAAAGGCTAGATGGCTCGTCCGCGCTGATGGCCAATTGAGTTGGACGTCCGCATTTTGGCGGCCATCTTAGGACAGGGCGCTCGCTCACTCGTAGCATTGAGTTTTAATGATGCAGGTACTTTTAAATGACCATAACTTGCTTAATTTTTTACCGATTTTCAAACGGATTGGTTTGTTATAAACGTTAAAGATGTACCTATGACACTGAATACGTATACTAAAAATAAATAAAAAATTCATGAAACATGTTAAAGCATCCATAATTATAGCCACGTTAATAACGTTTGTAAAAAACCAAACCGTTTGTAAATCCGTCAAGAATTCAGCAAGTTACGAGCATTTTAGTTGGCGTATGTCACTCACCTTCCGTCCACAGCAGCAGGGAGCAGCACTATGGCAGCACTGACCTAAGATGGCCGCCAAGTGACGACACAGCTGACTCCGCCTTGAGCCATCTAGCCTTTATATACATATCTATGGAAACCACACCCACCTAGCTCGATGGTAGCGACAGTAGGGGAAGTTTACCTGTCACTTAAGTGGTCAACCCCCTTAATTATGCAGAACTTTAAGGTTTAATGTATTTTAAATGGGTGACTTTCAAAAAAATTCACCCCCCTCAGTTGTCATTAAAGGACAAGTTCGGTATTTTAGACTTAAAGCCCTGTTTTCAGATTTATGGTGAAATAGAATGGTTTTGACTGAAATTTCGACATTTGCGGCTGCCCTGAGATTTTTCGCATGTTCGTGTTTCATCTCACACCTTTACAATGGGTTTAATGGTGCACTGGAACAATCCTTCCTAAAATGCATTAAACTTTCGTTTACAAAGACGTGAAACTCAGCGAGTGGTCGGGGTGTTCACTGGTATGCTCACACAAAAATTGCTGCAAAAGACGCATTCCAACAGGTTTAATCGTAGTTTTTACCAACTCCATTGACTTGTATTAGATATGCTGTGAGGTACGGAATTACTCCGCGCCGGGAACTTTGTTTCTATTCTTGCAATTGGCAATGGCGGATTAGCGCCACCACCTGGGCTGGAGTGTCTATTATTCAAGCTCTCAGCGGAAGAATGTACGGGTGTGAGGCGTTTGGAAAAATAGGTCCACAAGTTAACAACGAATGCTAAAACAGCTGTTGGAAAGCATCTTTTGCAGCGATTTTTGTTGGAGCATATCAGTGAACAACCCTGACCACTCGGTGAGTTTCACGTCTTTGTAAACGAAAGTTTAATGCATTTTAGGAAGAATTGTTCCAGTGCACCATTAAACCCATTGTAGAGGTGTGAGGTGAAACAAACACGCGAAAATTCTCAGGGCAGCCGCAAATGTCGAAATTTCAGTCAAAACCATTCTATTTCACCATAAACAATCTGAAAACAGGGCTTTAAGTCTAAAATACCGAACTTGTCCTTTAAGGGCAAAATTAGCTATATAGACCACTTTTTGTATGAGGCTGTAAACATTTATTTCTGCTCGGCCAGTCAATGAATTGCAGTTTAAAGGGGACATAAATAAATCTATTCTGTCCCCAGAGTATGTATGTGAATGTTTAAGCTCAAAATACCCCACAGATAATTTATTATAGCATGTTAAAATTGCCACTTTTGTAGGTGTAGAGATCGACCGATATGTTTTCCCGATCAGGGCAGCTGATGGCCGATATGTTTGGCCGATTTTCTGTTTGTACATAATAATCAAAATGTCCTCATCATTAGCAGATATTTTAAATGTACAAATGTCACTATTTAAGTCAAAGTATTTAAAACAAATGACAACTTTCTGAAGAGTTTTACAACCTCCTCCACACCATGTATTTATCAGACACATATTACCGGACACTCTGCTGTCATCATTTCTTGCTCTTTTTTCTGTTTTTTTTTTTACCATGGATTTTAATGCTTTGTAGGATAAAATCCATCTTTGGTAGACCTGATTAATTATTTAATCATCAAAAAGTTATCGGTTCAAAGGAGTCAGTTTGCGAATTGGAAGCGTTGTGTGCTAACCCAGGTTGGGCAACGCAAAACAGTAACAGTGTTACACAGAAAACATTTCCTCGCTGGATATGATTGGTCTTCAGACCTTTCGCCATTGTGTTGGTTTTGAGGAATATGCACAAGGGAGAGCAGAGAGAGGCAGTTTAGAGAAGTTGCTCTACTCATTCTCTATCACGCAAACAAAAATCATCTCGCTTAATCACATTAAACGAGCCCAATCTTTGTGACATAAGCCTGTCGCGCTGTTGTACTGGCTGCTTTAAATTTGCACGATCATGCCATCGTTTACTAAAGCGGTTTGTGAACGAGACACTTCTGAACAAGAAGCGGCGTCATGAGTTCTACAACAACGCAGATGTGCCTGCCTAATAATCGGCCTAATTTTGCAGCAAAATCGGCCAAAGACAATTTTTTTTAAATATGACAAAAATCAGCCAAATTATCGGCCTGGACGATAAATCAGTTGACTTCTAGGTGTGAGCAAAACTGTGCAGTTTTTGGTGTATCCTTTTAAATGCAAATGAGCTGATTTCAGTGGCAGTGCAGTGGTCAGATAGTGCAGATTTAGAGGTGGTATTATTATAAGATCCCCTTCTGACATCACAAGGGGAGCCAAATTTCAATTACCAATTTTTTTCACATTCTTGCAAATTTTTTTTACCAAAACTCTGGTTGATAGAAGCACCGGGCACCCAATTAGAGCAGGGCACAAAGTAACGCTTTTTGCCTTTGGCTCTATTATTCAATTTTTTAAAGGTTAGATTAATTGTTTATTACACAATCAACACACACATCTCAGCTACAAATGTACACTTAAAGTTTGTGTTTGGGACCTATTGTTATCATACAATAAAAAAAAGACAGGATTGCAAACGTTACAACCTACCCCCATAGGCTTGGGTTAATAGTAACAAACAGAGGGTTTGTTGTAACACCTGCTAGAAAATTTTGTTTAAACAAATAATTCAATAAAATTCTGTCGATATACTAAAGGTGGATACTGTTTATATATCTGCCTATATAGATAGATATCCTCACATTAATACATCCATGATCCTTTATCTAACCATTCTTGTATTATGCATATTAATAGATTTTTATGAAAGGGCTGCTTTTTTATTAACAGTTATCATTTCGATGAATAGTATTTACATTGTTTTCATTTCATTATCATTGTATAAAAAAACTTAATTGGCTTTATTGTAACACTGTGTTAACTTACAACTAACCCAGCTATCAGTTACTAGGAGTTGCTGACATTACCTATAACCTAACACCAAAGTAGCTGTGTTACAAGTAACTCTGCTTTAGTTTGTGCCCCGCTCACACCTACTCTGTATTAACATGAGATTAGCAGAAACTGTGTGCATTATGTCCCCCTTTAACATTGCTTTTAAAATGTGATAAAAGCATGCCACATGTCAAACATGACTCACCATCTTCCTCTTTTCCTCCATCTCTCTCCTCTCTTTCTCTCTGGCTGCTCTTTCCAATTCCTTTTGAAGAGCGATAGCCTTCTCTCTCTCTAGCCTCTCTCTGAAACAAAAAAACGCATTTTAGGTTCTAAAATTTATCAGGAACAAATCACATAATTTGTGCAATAAGAAAGTAACACAAACTTCTCAGCTGCGGCCCGTTGTTCTCTTTCTCTCTCCAGTTCCCGTTCACGTTCCCTCTCTCTCTCCCGCTCCTGCTCTCTCTTTAGAGAAAAAAAAAACGTGTATTTGCTTTAATGTCCTAGAAGGCGCTACATAGCATTTCATTAACACAGAAATAGATTTTCTGTCTAAAGTTAAAGGGATAGTTCATTCAAAAAATCTAAATGTTTTTCAAAACCTGTAAATAAAACATTAAGTTGTTTGGCATTTATGCTAAACTGACGTATAAGTTACATTTATATGACTCCTCCACTCTGACTGCAAGTGTAGACTTACGATTTGCTGAATTTTCTTTTGTCTGGCAGCCTCCTCTTGTTTTTTGCGCAGCTCCAGTTCTTCCTGTCGTTTAGTAGCCACCTTCCTCTTGGCTTTCTCATCTGCCAACCGCTCAACGCGCATCTAAGAGAAATATCAAATCCTTAATAAAAACCTCATGCATTGTGCATCACAGATCACCAAAACAAGTGAGATTTTTAGTACCATGTCATTTTTCTTTTCAAGCTGTGCCATCTTCTCCTCAATCTTTTTCTTTATTTCCTGCTCCTTCTCTTTCTCTCCTTTCACTCGAGCTTCAACGACCCGTTTCAAACGCTCATCCCGCTTCCTAAAATGGACAGGATTCACTTTTAAGTCCTGTTTTTATTTGAACTTAAATCTACAATAGCAGTCATTTAAATAAAAAATGTAAACACACAAACACACCTTTTCATTTCTTCTTGTTTCCTCCTCCTCTCGTCCTCAATCTTCCTCTTTCTATCGTTTTCTTGTTCTATCTTCTTGTTCAAAGCATCCCACTTCTGCCGCTCTCGCTCCTGGAGGCGAAACAAACATTTAAAATAGGGTTAAAACTTTTGTGATCTTTTAAAGATGACAAAGGTTTTGTTAAAGTGGGTAAGTACATTAATGCCGAAGAACACCACATGTCAGGACAGTTTACTGTGTGCAGAGTGGTGAATGGTTTTTAAAAATTAGTCAGCTCTCAGGCTAATATCCAAGATACAAAAATGGGTGAAGGTGAAATTCCCAACCAACACCAAACACACAGCCAAGACAAAGACGTACACCAAGATGAGCGATGAGGTCAGAATGGTTTCAGATGCTAATGAAATAATGTTCTGTGTTTATACTGGTTTAGCACTATGGACAAGTGAGGCATGCTGCAGGTTAACACAAAAAGTAATTGACATTTGTGGTTACAATATTACACTAAGGCCCAATCCCAATTCTACCCCTTACCCCCTACCACTTTGTTTCGCGCGTTCACGTGAAGGGGTAGGGGTGTCTCAATTCTCTTTTGGCTGAAGGGGAAGGAGTAGGGGTAAGGGCCAGATAGCCCTTCAAACAAAGATTTTTCAGGACCACACTTCAGACGAAGGGGTATGATAAATTTCCAATATGGCCCATAAATGTAACTATTTTTGGACATTAAAAAGTATTTTAATAACAAATAATTACTTGTTTTATGTATACGGTTATGTTCTCAGAAAAATTGCTAATGTTATTGTCCTTGTGATAGTTCCACAACATACATATTTTTTAATAACTTCATTAAATGTAAAATTTTATTGTATTATTTCATCGGAGCATCTATGACGTAGGAGCTAGCAATGACTTATGATGACGTGTAGCGGTCTAGTAGTGGTGTCCCACTTCTATGTGAATATTTTCAGCCCTACCCCTTGACACTCTGTTTCAAGGGGCAAGGGGAAGGGGTAGGCGTAGGGGTAAGGGCAAGGGGTATAAAATAGAATTGGGATTGGGCCTAAAATACTTCATTTACTCACCCTCATGTTGTTACAAACATGTATTAATTTCTTTTTTTCTGCTGAACACAAAGGAAGATAATTTGACAATGTTTGTAACCAAAATGGTTTTGAGCACTATTGACTTACATGGTAGCATTTTCCAACTATGGAAGTGAATGGTGCTTCTGTTTCTTGCTTTATTACAAATATCTTCCTTTGTTATCAGCAGAACAAAGACATTTATACAGGTTTGTAACAACATGGTGAGTAAATTATGCCAGAATGATAATTTATGGGTGAACTATCCCTTTAAGACTTCTGGTCATACCTTCAAAACTACTTTATTAAACTTTTGAAATATTTATCGTGGTTAACATATTTAAAAAGTTTTTTTTCATGATCAATGTATGCTTTCCAAATGTAACAAATATAACCACAAACATGTCTTAAGTAAGGAATAATTGACGATGGCCTGTTGAATTGTTTAAAAACAATACACACAACGTGAACCCGTTACATCATAGGTGTGCATTATAAAAAATAATTCAAAGCACCGGAGTCAATTATTCTGCTTATACCATGGTCACCACAGACATTGCTCTGGTGGTTATTTTAAGATATTTGAAAGGTTAGATGTCCGTTTATCGAAAATAATGCATACCTGTCGAATTTATCTCAAGCAATCAGAATAAAGCATTCAATTGTAGAACTTATTGTGATAAACACAGAACATTTCTTGAGCATTAAATCTCATCAGGACTACAATAGTCAAACTGAAATGAATTCTGCGTGCTTCTTAAGACCAAATGTTACTGAACTGACATGGAAAACGAAGTCAGTCTGGATTTTCAGCATTTATACTCACCACAGAGCCTTCCTGGGGGAACACAGGAAGTACAATTACTAAAACTCCTACTTGAACAAATATTAGCAAACAATTAACTTCAATCTAATCAATAACACCCCCATAAACTAGTTTACAATGCAAATAAATATCTAAAACAGAGGAATGTGCTAACCTTGACATCAGTTTTGCTGGCGGACTGTTTGATGAAAGACTTTATGATGGTGTTGCGGCCCAGAGATCCAGGCGTCATCAGCATCTGGTTCTTCTGCACGGTGTGCATGAATGAGCGCATGTGCGGGGCGATACTCTATGCAAACACACCAATTTACCAACCGTTTTAATTTAACCATCAAATAATTACTATTAAAGAAAAACATGGCATTTATACAACTATTGATTGTCTGGCATTATCAATCATTAACTAGTCCAGCTCCAGTATAACTTTTCCATAATAATGCGAAATTCCACATGGGATGTTTTTCAGTGAGATCAAAAATGGCCATACCGTGGCACACTTCTTTGGAGGAGAACCCTTCTTGGGTGTGCTGATCTTCTGTATGGCTTCATCAACAGTTCGCTTTGAGCCAGAGCGTGTGGAGCTACTGGAGAGACATTTGGAGAATAAGATCGCTTTACACTAGAAAACACATTAAAATAAAGCTAAATGAGTAAACCGTGATCTTACCGGATGACTCCTCCGCTGCCATCTAGAAACACAAAAACATTTAATTGTGAGTTACGTGCCTAATTTAATTTGAAACACCCCTTCTTTAACTCTTTCCCCGCCATTGACGAGATATCTCGTAAATTAAGAGAAAACGCTTCCCTGCCAATGACGAGACTTCAGTTTTTCCGCAATACCGCTATTATCCACCAGGTGGCGCCCTTCCGCAACTTTTTAAACCCGGAAGTATTGCCCTATGGCAAGCGGCTGCATGTCCGTGTCTGTTTTAAAGATCGCTCTGAATGGGAACTCTATGAAAAATCCGTCACAAAAAATGAATTATCTCAGCTTTTTGCTCAAAATGTGGTGTTTTTGCAGAAACCTACACATATTCAAAAGCTGATTGCAAAAGAACCACTGAAGGTAGGAAGAAACTTTTTTTTTTGTTTGAAAGCAGAGGGTCTGTTCTTTCATTTGGTATATTGTATGTTTATATATTCAAAGAAGAACATTTTCTGGAAGGCATTAAACTTTGGTGAAAATCATGAAAAACGCTGGCGCTGACTGGCAACTTTTTTTTAAACGCTGGCGGTGAAAGAGTTAATGTAAAGCAAGACTTTCCATAGGCTGCACTAAATGCAACAATAGCTACAGGTGTACCTCTTTCTGGTACGTGGGTTCTCATAGATCGTGTGAAACGGCAGTTTTCACTGGAGGTGGAAGGCTCTGCAATCTGTTCTGCAGGTTCATCCTTTGACTCAATTTCTTCCTCTTCAGCAACTTGTGGTTCAGGCTCCTACAAAAACAAACGTCAATTAATCAAACTACACAGGAAACCTACTATACAATCATAACAGGTTGGAAGAATTCATTTTGGACACAAACTGTTTCCCAATTTGAAGGCTAGTTCAGCCTAGGCTAGTGCACGCCTGTAACAGCTAAATATTTTAAAATAAACATTTAAAACCTTTATCAAATAAAAGTGTGGATTTAGCAGAAAAAAAAGTTTCTTGTCACCGTTTTAGTATTACAAGTTATGTTTTGTATTAATATTATTCTGTGTATGTTGCGTTAGGGTTGTGATGACACTATTGTGTATCAACAATTGTCAGACATATGGCTGATAGCAGGCTTTCATGATAATAGTTATTATTATAAGTTTCACATTAACATTCGCACTGCATGCTTCCCAGACTGTTTGTGGGCTTTACTTTGTGCAAGAGAGCTTGTAATGTGGGCGGATTTCTTCTCGCACGCACCTGGACTGGTAATGTGCGCGTTTTGGACTTGCTCAGACCTGAACGCACGAGGCATGGACTCTTCCTATCACCTAAACTTGTGATGCGCATGACATTTACTTGCACTAGAGAGGCTGTTAGGCACGAAGGTGTTTAAAACCAGCAAGTGTGTTCTCTTTGTGGACTTCAAAGGCTGTTTGGCTCGCCTTCAGGTCGCATGCTTAGACGGTTGCAGCCTTCAAATTGGAACACAGCTACAGTCTCAAATTAGTATGTGCCAGTGACAACTTTACCTCAGGAACGGCCATTTCTGGTTTATTTGTGGTTTCAGTGGCATGTTCAGTAACCTCCTGATTAAGATCAACCCTAAAAAACAAAACACATTAGCAGAGCATTAATGTGCAGTTGCTGACCTCTTAACAGAGCACACCCCTCCAAAATACATTTGTCATGTTGTTCAGATCCATGGCACAAACAATGCTGGATTAGTTAAAAAAATCTATGTGTAGAATTACATAAACAAATTATACAAGTGCTCAGAGAGAGAGAAGAAAAACACTCACTGTTCTTGGTTTTCTTCTGTGTTTTCAGGTTCAATATCCATACAGATGTCACCTAGAAAGAGTAATGAAGAAATAAACACAAGAAATCTAATTTTGCAGTCTATTTACATTTAGATGGCTTGGCAGATATTGTTATGGGAGTATACACTAGAAAGCAGTGAAGGAACTAACAAACAAAAATAAGCAAAATGCATATTGAGAATGTGAAGTCAGTTCAATTAAATATATATGATTTCAACAAACTGGACCTTGTAACTATTATCACATGATGTGTATATTATGTCTTACCACTAATGGAGCTGCTGCAGGTTGAATTGCCCTGTCTGGCTTTTTTCTTCAGGAAAGATCGCCGTGATGCCCTGCGAACAGCTTCTTGTGTCATGCTTTGCCTCAGACCCACCAGCGAACGCCGTGCCACCAGTGACCGACGGATAGATGTCCGGGATGAGCCCTGAGGTTTTGGCTGCACCTCAGAGGCAGCGATTGGGATTTTATTGGCGGATCGGCTAGGAGACGGACCAGAACTCAGCAACGACTCCAACGATTTCTCTGCACTCAAACGTTCTGATGAGGGAATCTTCACCACGGCTTCAGACACCAGCATCTGATCCTCAGAAGAACCTGAACACTGGGCCTCATCTGCTTCTTTCTTCTCTGGACTGTTTTCCGCTGGTGTTTCAATCTCTTCAAGCTCCTTGGCTTTAGAAGTGCCTTTGTTGCGAGTGCTGCGTTTGATGGGTTCACTTTCGACCGCTGCGGTAGTTTTTTTGCGACGTGTGCGCCGAACAGGTTCCTCAACCAGGCTCTCCGAGCCGTCGTCCGGGACGGGTGGTGTGACAAGCTCCGAGATGGAGTTCAGGGTCAACTGGACAGAGGAGCGACGTAGGTTGCTGCGTTTCCCCTTGGAGAAACTGTAACGGAAAAGGCACACCATGATGGATAATTTTTGGGTTAATCATCGGACGGACGTATGGTGACGCAATTAGGTGTCTGGTTGGAACGTTACTTAAGGTTTCTGTTTGTTTAATGGTCTGACTAGTTGCTAAACTGAACTCTTGAACAAATACCTTGTAGAAAATAACAAATGTTTTGGTTTCCTATGTGACCTCCATGTTGTTTATTTAGCTTGTTATATATATAAACAATTTTAAAAAAGGACTTTGTTGTTATTTATTCATTCCGGTGTTTACCAGAAGTTACGCATTTTAAAGCCTTTGTTTATGTTTTTACTGCTGAAATCATCTATATGTAACTTTTTAAATTATTCAAGTCATTTAGTAATAGCAAACAATTGTAATATGCATATTGTGATTAACACAATTGCGATATTTCAAGATAGCCTATATATTGCAGTCCTACAACACGTACTACGTAAGGAATAATTTAACAATGGGCCGTTAAATTATAAGAAAATAATGCTCACCCAAGGTGGTAATGCGGCACGACGCGAAGTGTAAGTGTGCATTATTTTCAAATAATTCAAAGGACCGGAGTAAATTATTCCTCTTATACCATGGTTACCACAAACATCGCTCTGGAGCCTATTTTTAAGACATTTGACAGATGCAGTTTACAGAAAAATAACCAACACCCAGGAACATTTCTCAGCCAATCAGAATAAAGCATTCAACAGGCTAGTGGTATCAATTACAAAAAGCTTGGGCTTGTGTAAAATAAAGGTAAAAAGCATGAAATTTTCACTCGAGCAGTATCAACAAACTTATTTGAAAGATTTTGAATGACTGTAAAAATCAGGTCACTGGAAATTAAGACAATAACCGGCAAAAGTAGACATTTCCAAACACACAAACACCACAAATGAAAAGCAAAAAAATCTTACCGTCTTTTACTGCGAGACTCATTGAGCTCCATTGACACTCGTTTCCTACGATTAGTCTTTTTCTGTGATGGTGTTTTTGGCATGAGTTCTGGCTCTGTACTGAAGTCACTACACCACAAAAAATGACAAAGTATGAGCGCATTCATAATTCAATACCACATTGCAGAACAAACCCCAACCAGTTAGATAAACCAGTCTCACCTGGAGAACATGCGCTGAGCTTCCTGCTGGATCTCTCCCAGCCAAACCATGTGAACATTATCCACCTCATTCATAAAATCCTGCAGTTTTCCATCGAAAACCTGCATGAGGGATCGCGTGGCCTCCGGCAAAGAGCTCATGATGGCGACCCTATAACGTTAAGAGGTTTGTTTTTGATTTTCAGTTTTGAAAATACATCTAAACACAACAACAGTATTTATATATATTTTTTTAACAGACATAAACAAAATATTCCTATTTACTGTTGCTGCAAGATGTCACTTTGAAAACATTACATTCACGTCATCATCCATACTAATCTATTTAGGGGCAAATGTTAAACCACATTACAGCAGAAACTTAACTTAGCATTAATACTCTTCTTAAAGAAAATGTGTCAGACATTTGATTAACTTCAACGAAGTTAATTACATAAGAAATCTCTTTGACACTCCCAATGTGAATCCACGAGCTCAATTGTTTCTCGTAGAGCAAAGTCATACCATAGAAACAATGTAAAAGCGTGATCCAAGTTAATATCGGCGATCAAACATGCCCAGGCGAATATGCTTATTTGTTACAATACAGATCAATAACAAGCAAAATCAAGTACTTATAGCGAAAGATTGTTACTGAATGAAAACATGTCCTAATTATTTCTGAATGATAATTAGCTTAACGTTAGCTAGCATGAAAACATTTTTAGACTCTTTTACCTCCGAAGTCTCCAGCTACTATTTTATCCTTAATTCGACGATTTCGGTGCAAAAGCAGCCGTTATAACACAACAACCAATTTTAAACGTTTTCCAATGTTTTCGCTGCAACAAAAGTAGTTTAGTTGTTGTAGTTTATCCCCAGCAGCCTCTTGTTTTCCATCCACCCGCTCAAACGGTTTAAATAGTTCAAACCAATCGTAAAGTAACGTTCGGCAGATTCTGGGTGCTGTCAAAGCAAATTTGACCAATCATAGTCGGGTTATTCATATAGCGTGGTTTATCATTGGCGGATACGCATGTCTGTCATTATTTCAAACAGTCCAATGGAGGATGAGAACGTTTTAGTCACGCCTCCTCGCTGGGTGCTACTGGGGTTGTGGCTAGATGGGATACAGCTACGGGCAAAATCTCGTGAAATCTCGCCGGATGAGCGCTGTTTTACCCTAAACTTACCCCCAAACATACCCCTAAACCACACATTCACGTAATTGCGGCCGTAGCTGTATCATATATAGGAACAACCACTGTTTTTCATCCTAATCCTACCCCTAACCCTAAACAACAACAACAATCTCGCGAGATGTGTCCGTAGCTGTATCCACTTTAGCCAGAACCTGCTGCTTGGCTCGACGCTGAGGAAACTGTACTGCGTGTCAAAAAAAAAAAAAACATAGTCCAATAGATGTCGCTAGACTGCAGTGGGGTTTTACTGCTTTCTTTATATGAATTAGTGAAAAGTAAACCCGGCAAAAAGAACGACACACCTTAACTTCGAATGTGGCGCGTTTAACAAACAATGGACAGCATAGCATACTCCACAAGCATCAACATTTTATATAGCGGTAAATGGTAAATTATAAATCCATGTAAAATTTTTCCTCAATAAAGAAATACCAATTTTATTATTGGAAATACAGCTGAGCATTCCATGGTGGACTTGAATAATAGCCTACTGGTTGCTAGCTGCTTGTCATTAACTTGCAGAACATCAGCAAGGATGATTGACGAACACTGAAGAAGGTTAGTGAGAAAAGAGCAACACGGAGGGCTAGAAAGAAAAAAAACTCCAGAAAGGGCATAAATAAATCTACAAGCAAATTAAGTAAAAGATAACTTACAAAATTTTAATATTTTTTATAGCTTTCTAAACAGATGTCGAAATTGTATGCAAATATAAACTCAATTCTTGTTTGAAGACATTAAAGGGACACTTCACCCATTTGCATTAAGCTTGTATAGTTAGAACCCCAGACATGTTTTTGAATGGTCATGCATTATTTTCTCAGTTGCCACTGAGACAGGAGAAATACAGATTTCAGTGTTGCACTTCCTTCTTTCAATGATGTAAAAATCATCATTTGGAATCATTGAAAGAAGGAAGTCCAATATCTTTTTTGAGGGAGTGAGACTACAAACACCCCTTTTCTCGGTCAAATAGGCACCAAATTCTAAATGTTTGTTAAATTTCAACTACAAATATAACACACTTTCAATAAAGATTAATGTATCTACGGGTAAAATTCTCCTTTAAAGTGGGGATTATTTTTTGTACATTTACATTTAATGATATGAAACTTTCCAGTAAATAAAAGAAGATTTATACAATAGCTTGCATTGAATATTGTCGTGTCATCAACAAATCCAAAAAAAAATGTGTCTATTGTCACAGTCATCATGGCACCCTCTGCTGGCCGTCAGAGGTTCGACATTCACATGTGGCTCTGGACTGCCATACCCATAATCCCTTGCACTAACCGGTTAGTGCAAGGGATCATGGGTATTGAAGTCCAGATGCATATGTGAGTGTCGAACCTCTGACGCCCAGCAGAGGGAGCCATGATGACTGTGATAGTCTATAAGTTAAGAAAAAATTGGAAGAGCATTTTGGACAATTAGAAATTTAATATCACTCCAGAAAGACTTAGTTAAAGGATAGTCCCAAAACAGACTATTAATAATCTCAAAATAAACTTGACAAAAGGAGCAGGTTGTATCAATATAATTTCTAAATTTCTGTAAAGATTGTTTGACAGGATAAAATTTGTGGATAATGCCCCCCAAAAGTTGTTGTGCAATACATACTAAAAATAAACTAAACATTTCATGAATTTTAAATAAATAGAAACTACAGCAATGCGTTTATTTTTTGGTGAAAAAGCATGTGTGTGATTGGTTGTAATGATGCATCATTATGCCTTCAACAAATTAATATGTGTGCGATGTAAAAGGCCAGTATTTAAATACTATCAGTTACAAAAGTGATTTTTCACAGCATGTTATGGATCACATAAAATTATCATCAATGTTAGAAAATGTCTTGTGAGTTTAGCAAGGCCTTCTTCAGATTAAAAATAAACACTTTACCTTTTCAGCCAGTGCCACTCATCTGACATAAGCTCCATCTCCAGGTGGCTCAAAGGTGTCAAAAAAGTTTCAAATCCTTAAGGCTTAAGTGATCTTGTGCCCAAATGTTATTACAACAGTTATTACAACAGTAGGACTAGTACCACAGTACCCTGTGTGCATTTTAGTGGCAGAGAGCTGCAAATTAAAATGTACTACGTATCCTGCAAAATATGTATTAGGCTACCTTTGGATGCTATGAAAATATGGCAGAGGCAGTGATCTTTCTCTTTAAACCGTGCAACCAAAAATGATCCCCTATTAAGCACTATTCGGACGGGATTAGTTTTCCAAACAACGTTTGAGTTTCAACGTGTCCCCCAGGACGTCTGTGATTTTATGTACCGATTCGGACGGAATTAAAATGATGCAGGCTATGATCCAGAGATGGGAGTGTCTGTTTCTTCATTTGGGCGTTGCAGAAGAGCACGTGCTCTGGATACGCGTGTTTGTAATGTCTAATATTTTGCTTTAAATGTAAAATTATGACAGAACATGTAATTTATTAATTTAATTTTAACAAATCAAAATAAAATATAAAAATCCCCACATGGAAAGAACCTATATGTGGATATATGTGCATATATGAAACATATATACAGCATATATGCGCATATATGAAACATATATGCAGCTAATATGCACATATATGCAGCACATATACAGCATATATGCACATATATAATAATATATATGCACATATATGAAACCTATATGCAGCTACTATGCACATATATGCTGCACATATACAGCATATATGCCCATATATGCTGCACATATACAGCATATATGCCCATATATATATGATAATATATATGCTGCATATATGCAAAATTGAGGTGCATATATGTGCATATACAGGCCATAAATTATGTGAATTATTAAATAAAGTTATGATGTCTGCACATTTAAAACATTTACAAGATCTGTCTACGACATGTATAACAAAATGGTTTAATTTAACAGCTACTGTTCAGTGTTATTTAACAGCGACTGTAGCGCAGATGGTAAAGTGAGTTGTCTAATGATTGGAAGGTTGGATGTTCGAATCCCAGCAGTGGTGGGTGGGATTGCATTTTTTTTGTAATCGGAAGGTTGGAGGTTTGAACCTTGCTCCTGCAGGTGCAGACTGTCATTGGTTGGACCTTTATTTATGTTTAATTTATTAGCAGCTACAGATTTTAATAATTTTACCAATATATAGGTTAACATATATGTGCATATATGTACATATATGTACATATAATATAGGAAAACGGCCAATTTTATATATGTCACATATATGTAAAACTTATATCAAAACCTATATTGAAACATATATGTTTATATATGTTTTTTCCATGTGGGTCCTACTAAAGAAACGTTAGCCTACGTGTTTTAAATAACTGTCTGCTTATAATAAACCCAAATAAATGAAGAAATAATGATTATTAACAATTTATTATCTTTATTAATTAACATTAACATTCCGGAGTTGAACAACTTTGAACGGAGTTTTTTATAACGTTAATGATATTACAGTGGCCAGTCTTAACAGTGTTTGATATTCAGCTCGTCTTGATTTAATTATTTTATTTTGCCGAATGCGAAAAAACATCCATATCTGAATGAATGGGACTCAGAAAATACAAAATACGCGCATTAGTTAGACCTTACGGCAGATCACGGTGGCCAAAACAAGATATTGCGGGCAAAAGATATTGCGGGCAAACACAGACATTTGCTTCCGGACGGGATTAAATTTCTCAGAGGACATCTGAGTTCGGCGAAAAACAGTAGGTAAATTGCTCCGGAAATTCTTTCGGAGGTCGTAAGAGAAAAACACAGACATGGCCGATTCGGACGGGATTAAAAACACAGAGGACCTCTGAGAAGCACGGTTTTCTCAGAGGTCCCCCTGTAAAACTAATCCCGTCCGAATAGGGCTTTAGTTGACAGTAAAAAACACTTCTGCAAAACCCCACTTATACCTGTCATGATATTCAAAATGAGCTCATAAGTTTACTATTTGACTGACGCTGTTGTGGAAGAAATGAGAAAGGCTTTTTACACTTTAATTGTAGATGGTACAGGCTGCATAAATAAATCAGTTGTCTTTTAGTTTTGTGAAAGAAAACAAGTCATACAAAGTAGCACCACATAGAAATCAGTGATGCCCAGACACAGCTGGTCTTAACACATCAAAGATTCTTAGAAACTTATAAAATGGTGCAGCTCTGATATCCAAAAAGTTTGGTGGAGTCCAGAAGCTGTAAAGGAAGGATATCCCCTATGTGCACTGCCTTAACCATCAGGTACATTTACTTGTTGTGTACACAATAGCTGCTTTTGCACTATCGGGCCTGTGCGAGCCGGGGCTTCAAACGGTCTCATGGAGGCTCTGACCTCCAGCTGCGTAGCCAAAATCAAGGTGCGTTTGCATTGTCAGGCCAATAGCGCGGCAGCGCTTCAGAAAACTCCACCCTTAGTATGCCTTCCTGGATAACGTCACACAACTCCGCCTGTTAAACAGTTTATAGTCCAGAGCAGGCATCGTCTGAAGTTCTTGCAGCACCATTGTCCTCCTTCCACATGTGTTGGGTCATCTGAGGACAGGAGGATCCAGACTGCAGCTGGCATAGTTATTTAGGGATGAGTATATGGAACAGATAAGCACATAGAGAAAAAATAGCGTAGCCGCTTTTCACAGATTTGTGAGTAGGGGACAGTTATAAATAAGTTATTTTTATTTATTCTGGATGGTTTTGGTTACAACATATTTCCCACAGTTACATTTGTGCTATGCCATATAGTTTGTATGGGTTTAAAATTATTCTAATGTGGAAAAAATGTAAATAAAAAATGAGTGAGGGTTACAAAAACTTTTGACCTGTAGTGTAGGTCTTAACATAACAACTCACCAAATGAATTCCATATCTGCAAAACTTTTTTTTATAAAACATTAATAAGATTGATATTGGACTGAATCGAAATCAAACCAATATAAAAAAGAATAAAAAAATCAGTTGCAATAATCATTTTTATGCGTGTAATGCATACTGTAGATGAGCAGGATGAGCAGCTAGAACGGCTTCTTAATGAATAGGCCATTTAGTTATGTTGTTCTGAAAAATTTCCATGAGATCACATTTTTTTACTGAAACTGATCCACAAACAAACTTTACATATTATAGGAAAACATCCCACAGGCCTGTGATAAATGTCAGAAAAGAAGAGACAGTTAAACACATTTTTATGTCATGCAGAAAATGTACACAAATGATGACATAACCTCCAAAAAAGTACAGGAAATATAGAGTATAATGTTAATAGTATAATAGAAAGTAAGAGTCACCAGGCAAATAAAATGTTAGGAAGGATGTTAAAGAATGTTAAAGCGAACAGAAGATGGCAGTCGAGTCGTTCATCTAAGAAGAAAAAGAAAGCCTACGTGACAAAATCCATTCCCGCCCACTAATTTTTACCAGAAAAGGAAGCCACATAACATGCACTCAAAACAACACATGTGCACAACATATCCACATTAAAGACGAAACGTGAGATTTGTTTGCTGTTAACTTGACTGGAAAATGGAAATAAGACAGTGGCGGATACCTAAGTGATCACAGAGCTAAATACAGGTAAGTAAAATGCAGGTTTATGTTCTTGGTGTGTTTGTGTGTTTGAGAAAACATTTTTGTATTAACTTAGTCTTTGACAAAAAGTCATTAATACATCAAGAATGTACCTCTAAAAAGCATAAATTAGTGTCTGTCAAGTACAAAGAGCACTGTTGTTACAACCAAAACTTTATGAGATGCCAACATACACCCATGAGTGTATAAACAAGGCTTAAAAATGCCTTTTGGTCAATTTTTCTGTATGGCCTGCATAGTTGCCTTACATGGAAAACATTACATGGTTGAATGAAAATATTTTTATCATCAAATGTAAAGAAGTTTTTTTTCTTAGCACGGGAAGTGGCATTCCAGTTCAAACCGGTTAGATCAAACAGTTAATGTAAAGGATTTCTATATTATGTCCACTCAAAAGTGTACACAATGGATCCAAGTTACACAGATCAATGTAGAGCATTAAAAATATGATAAAAATGTAGCTGTAAATTTTGTTTGTTTGGTTGTCTGGACCTGTGGTGTAATTTTGTCCTGCTCGGTCCTGCTTCTTCTCAGTGATGATGATGTGCGGTTCACAAAACCTAACAAACGACTTTGATGGGGGGCATGAACAGTATTTAGAAAAGGGGTGGGGGGCCATGTCCCCCTGTCCCCAGTGGAAATGTGGGTTCATGAGGAAAATACAATATTTCAACACCCTACATTCCATCTCTCCCAGAAGATTCAGGTGTCTTACATATTGATAGTGGCTATTGATGCCAGCAAATGAAAAAAATATCCTGGAAATCAATTATATGAGAGACAGTAAGGGAAAAATGCAGGTCCAGTGAATTTCTAGGCTGTCTCTGAAAAGACAGAGAGCGACAAAATGTAATGAAAAAACATTATAAAATCGACTAGGAGACACTAAAAGACCATCAACAACGAACTGGCCCAGGAGAGCAAACACAAGGGTATTAAATAGATGAGGAGATTAGAAGCCCTGCTAAAAACAATAAAAACCACCACAGAAATTCTAATAATTTAATACAAATTCTAATGGCTTTCATTCTAATACCATTATGAACCATCAGCTGTATACCATTAAAACCACAACATCCATTTTTGTCCATTCCTTAGTGTAATGTGTTTTCGGACGTTTTACGCTTTACTAGTGTTTTACTGATTCCTATCCACCAGATAATATACAAGACAGCAGACAACTCTGGGTCAGATCCGTGTCGAAGTCGGCAGCTCCAAGGCGGATCCGGCCTGGAGTAGTCTAGGATCTGGGATCTAACCAATAGAGCACCATGAGAGACAGAGACCATTATACTTTCTCTTATTACCAATATAACTGGAATTTGGAATCCATTGGAATTTTCAGGAAGTAGGTCAGGTGTGGGTCAAGACATGAGGGCATATTGCACATAAAACAAACAATGTCCATGTGCTTACACACACAGATCTATGGCTTCAGCAGAAAGCACAAACGCACACAAAAACATGCAGATCACATTAGACAAAGATAAAAAATGTAGACACCCACACAACCAAGTCTAAAACAGCATTAGCACCAGCTAAACCAGCACCAAACCAGCATTAGCACCAGCATCCCATGCTGGTCATACCAGCAAGACCAGCATATGTTGTGTTTTGGTGCTGGTATACTTGTGACCACCAGCTAAACCAGCATCAAACCAGCATAATTCCCATGCTGGTCTATGCTGGTTTGATGCTGTTTTTTTCAGCAGGGGAACCAAACACCATGCTCAAAGTAATTAATAAGATATGATAGGCTGTGCTCACAGCCGTAGGGGTTAAAATCACTCATGTCCTTCAGATGTGAGTTGCGATTCAGTACTAGCCGTGAGTACTTTATTACTTACAGTGAACAGTGCTTAGATCCGGGCTATTTCTAGTCTTGGTTTTTGTTTTTAGTGTCTGTTTTTCTAAAATGGTTACCACACAATACAAATATTAAAGCTAAAAAAAGTATGTACTTTCATTAAGTAAAATAACTAAAAGGCATCTTCTCTTCCCTCACACTTCTCCTCTTTGTCCTCTGTCCTCAAGACCAGCTCATGCCCCTGGCTGTCTGGTGATCTCTGCGAGCAACGAACCACACTCAGGGCTGCGGAAAGGAAATGGCACAAGTCTAATAATTCAGTCAACCATCAACCATCACTCCGGATCACAGGTACACCTCTCCTCTGGTTCAAATCTTCTTCAGGGTTTCATGGAAGAGAACGTTGTCCACAGCTTACCAGGTGGTCACTGGGGTCCCTCAGGGATCAGTGTTTGGACCACTGCTGTTCTCTATCTACACAACATCCTTGGTACCCATCATTCTCCTACCACTGCTATACTGATTACACCCATATCAACTTCTCATTTTATCCAGATGATTCCACTGTAGAACACATCTCAGCTTGGATGAAGAGACACCACCTCCAGCTCAACCTAGCTGAGACGAAGCTGCTTGTATTTCCAGCACACAGGTACAGCACCTCTCTATTCAACTTGGCAGTACAACCATTAAACCATCCAAAACAGCCAGAAAACTTTGTTTCATTTTTAATTAATGACCAGTTGTCCTTTAGTGGTCACATTGCGGCATGGTCATGCAGATATGCCTAATACAACATCAGGAAGATCAGGCCCTAACTTACGGAGCTTGGTGCACAACTCCTGCACAATGCTCACCTTGCTGGTCTTCCTAGCCACTGGTTCAGAACACTGATGCTTGACTCATGTCATTTCAGAGAAATTGTTTCTAATTGTTTCTAAACACATAATAAATGTTAGAAATGTGATATTTCAAAGTTAAAAGAGACGGCAGCTTTAATTCATGTTGCATTTTTTTACAGTGTACCAAAGACAGGTCTAGGTATAACACCGACCACAATGACCACTTTGATGTTTCAGTGTTTTTACTTTGGTTTCAGTATTAATTAAGACTCCTAAACCATACTTTTCTATTTCATACAGCAAATCTGACTGGATGAGAGAGAATTCAGGTGGGCTGATAATGTATCTGATCTGCACCGAGACGCTTTACTCTACTGTATGACTGCACAACCTTTGAAACGATATCATGGCAAAGTCATCAATGTCTCCAGTCGGTGTGTCTCAGACTCAGGTGTGTGTGTCTCTCTCTCTCACACACACACATACAACCAGGAACTTTAATATAAATTTTTAAATTTTGGGTTTTTTTCAGCATACAGAATGTTCCACAAACAACATACCCAAAGAAACAGGTGAATTATTAAAGACCTCTACATCTGAAGGACCTACCAATGACATTGAGACCCTGACCGTCAGCGTTCAAGAAAACGGTGATAATAATTCAAGTGTACAGAAATGGTCACAGGCTTTAATATTAGGGGACCAGGATGACATTAAGTGCAAAAAACGATGTGAAGCAAGTTTTGCCCCCCGTTTGTGTAAGCCCCGGCCTTTTGATAAAAGCTGCCCAACATTTGAATATACACAAAATGAAATCCTTCCTCCTGAGACCGGTCCAAGCAATCTGATTGATCCCGTGCATGAGTACAAGCTTATGGCAAACACCAAGAATGTTTCAGAAGACGATGTCCTAAAAAAATTCACAAGTGAAGTCTTCCGGTTTAGTGCAGGATGCATAAATTCTCGAACAAATGGGACTATCCATTTTGGAGTTGGGGACGAGCCACTGTACAAACATGGACAAATTATTGGATTAGAGATGACATCACCAAAGAAATATATAGATGAATTTGATAAGTGTATCAAGCTGTACTTTACAAATCACACTGGTATTGTACAGAGATGCGTTAGGCCCCCTCAGTTCTTTAGGGTAAAATGTCCAGACAACATTAATGTGGACAAATGGGTCATTGAGGTTGATGTTGTTCCAATGTATGAACTAACTCTGGACAAAAGGTTTTACACTCCATTTGACAAGAAGGGGAGGAAGTCAAAAACCCTTTTCATTCGTGATGGTGCAAACACCATTGATTATATGCAAGGCAAAAATCCAAAAAGAACAAGGCAGAATGAAAAGGATTTAAAAAATGATGTGAAATTATGGGCTTTGTCTAGAAAAATTGCAGAAAAGAAGTAGAGGCAGATCTTAGGCACAACAATAGGTCTAAAGTAATAGCCCAACAAGACATAGGACAGGTTTAACTCGAGGGGCAACCTTTCGATCTCTCTGATGATGCCAATACGGAAGTGACTTAAAGTGCAATTCATCGACTGACCACTTGAGGCTGGCTCCAAAAGGGAGTTAATATTTACCTCCATGTTAAAACGCCCAACTTTACAGTAGAAAATAAAATGTTTACAGTCTGGTACAAAAGGTGTTTTTGGTCTGTATAGCAAATTTTGCCCTTCTTGACAACTGTGAGGGGGGGGGGGGGTTGTAACTCATTTGTTTAAATTATATTAAGCCTTAAAATTCTGCATAATTAAGGGCTTGGCCACTTAAGCGAGGGGTGAACTGCCACTGTTGTCACTACTGTCGAGCTAGGCAGGGGTGGTTCAGCAACCAGCCCCCTCAGGTTCACCCATGTCCCGCCTCTTTACCCATTTTCGGTTATCCGCAAGTGATTCACCGTGATGCGTGGCCAAGATGGTGACGGCAGACGACGCCTACTTTAAGCTTCTAAAACGATCTTCACAAACCAATGTGTGATGTCATGGACACTACGTCCGTATTTTTTTACAATCTATGGTTTAACTATATTGGCAAAGCTCCGGCTATGAGTTACACACTTGTAGCCAAAATTTGGTTACATGTCGTTTTTGCCAAAATTACTTGCACGATGTATGATATTTCATTATGTAAGGAAAATCAACAGTGATATACAAAGTGTTTAGTTTCATTTATTCATTTCATTTTTGGTCTATGGTTATGTAAGAATTACAGACTACCTCTAAACAGATTCCCCTCCAACCTAGGTGCTAAAACAAGCTCATCCCCCTAAAAGGCTTGATTATTATAGAGGTAATCTCAATACAAGCAATACACTGAAAATATAACCTAAATGTATATTATCTTAATTATAGTATAGGATCAAAAGTGAGACTTCGAGAACCAACACAGGTCGAAGGGGGGTTTATGATAATTAAAGACATCTGTTTACACATCATCCAATCACTTGGGTGATCAGTTTGACCATTTGATTATGTACTCCTTTGGTGACTATAAGGAATTGAGCCATTTACATCAGTATTCATGTTATAGAGGTACAGTATTATCATTTGGAAATGAGTACAAAGAGTGAAAGTGGCCATTTACATGGGTATTCCTGGTTTACATCTCAAAGGGCACAGCATTAGGGTTGGGGAAACAGATTTCAAACTGTATAAAATGCTAAGAATGTATTTTTTACTGGCTGTGCTTGGATGGCTATTAGCCCTCTTTTAAATGCAAATTTATTTGGGAGCTTGTTAGACTTGTGACTGCTTGAAAATTGCTACTAAAGCTCCCCCGCATTGTATCAATGGTATACTGTTTGAGAATACTGTATGGAGTCTGCCTGCACTGGTTTAGGCATTGTTTTAAAGTCATTCTTAAATATGTAATGTATTGAGTGATTAAATAAATAAATTGTTGTTATTTTTATGCTAGGTGGAGCCCTAAGTCACATCCACCTGTTATTGATATCGTTTTGAACCAATGGCAGTTAGGTTGTGTATAAAAGCCAGTATAAAGTTTTCCTAAATGTTTGCACTGAGCTGCTGAAAGGGAAGTAAAAAACACTTGTTTTTGCCAGATTTGATTAGAAATGAAACTTCTTGTTCTTTGATATTTCTTAAGTAATGTAAATTATGCATTGTGTTTAGTATTAATTTGTGTTGATAGTCATCTGTAATTTGTAAGTATTGTACTATATAATGTATAGGGATCTACTGTACTGTAATGTATAATGCATACCATATTGTATTTCTGTTTTCTTTATAAAAGGAATTTAGTTGTTTTGTTGGGTGTTTCTGTAAATTTTGAAAATAAAGTGTTAGCAAACATTGGCAACCATGGGTTGCAACTAAGGCTGCATTAAGTCTGTTTGAAGTGACTCAATTTTAGTTTTTTCCCCTCAACTGGCACAGATCTGAGACAGATTGAGATATTCTCTGATTGGTTTCAGGCCTCATTTATATGTGGAAATAAATCAGATATGAATCGGAAACATGCATTCGCTTCCCCAATGTAAGTGAACAGATTGGATATTCTCATGTCAAGATGCGTGTCATTGAAAGGCAGTTGACTTTTTGAACTATCCATTTAAACCATTACAGAAGTCCTTTTGTTTAGTGTGTTGTTGGCTGTAATACGCTGGTTCCCATCCACGAGATAAAAGAGCATTACACTTTTCCTACAATTGGTTGCTCTATTGTTTTCTGAGGGCAGGTCTGGGTAAAGGACAGACAGGCTTATGTATCAAACCATAATCACTCCAAGAAATAGCACAACACACAAAAACACGCAGTTCACAATCATCCTATATCCTGAGACCAAAAGCAAAACCTAGACTAGACCTAATCAATATCCAAGAATTATGCTCTAGGTATATAATAAGGTATGAGCAGGGTTGGGCAAAGATACACCAAAATGTATTTTAAAATAAAATACCAAATACCTCAATTTAACTGTATCAAAATAAACTACTCTATTTTTGTATTTTGAAAACACTAAAAACTACTTTTACAAGGGAGCATGACATTTCTTTGCAAACCTTCCATCAGTTGGATTATTGAACTATTGCTTCACCATTACATTGACCCTGATTGAGTCATGCAAAAATCTGACATAAGCAACTTGCAATGCAAGCTGCTATGCTCTGTCACACATGGTTGTACTCATATCCGTGTTGTAGAGTGACTCACAGTAAAAGCTATACTGCTACATATAAGTTTAGACCACTACACCAATATCCTGGAATTAAAATCCCAGTTTTGTTGTACAACACTTAAACGCTTTGTTTTTTGTGCACAACCAACATAGCCTGAAAGTAGCAAGTTAAACTTTTTAGCCTAGGCTACTACAACAAACACCAAAAATTAAAGGGGAAAAAGAATGAAAAACCATTTTTACCTTGTCTTTGTTGAATAATGGTAGTCTACCCGCATTCACAAACATACAAAAAGTGCAAAAGATGCTAAACATCTCAGTCTCATAGAAATTCCTCTTTTAGAAATGTCAGCCAGAAAACGGCCCAATCTGAAAAACTGATGCTTATGACATCACAGGCATCTAACTGCCCCTCTACTTTAAAATAATTGGCTACATTTTTAGAAAGGCAGCAAAGTCAGCCAATCAGTAATGAGATTGCAAGTTAAGCCAGTAGGGGGAGCCAAATAGGTTCAAAACCACTTGTTTAAAATCCCCCACCCTAATAGAGCTATCTGAAAGAGGTTTTTAGGAAGCTTCTAAGGCATTACAGACCCAAACTAAATTTTTTTTGTCTACATGTCACATCACAGAACAAGGATAAATACCCCGTTCAATCTTTCTATGTCACCTTTAACATGAACTGTTAAAAATTATAGCAAATTATGCAAAAAATTTGATAAAAAGCTGGCAGCCTGCATGTTTGCAAGCAGATAGAGGACAATAACTAACTGTTTCATAAAACAAAACTAGACACATTTCCTAAACAGGGTTTTTAACCAATGATCCTGTACAAGACTTCAATTGTACTTTCTTATGAATTATCATGCAGTAAAAATAGAACAATATGCAAGCCATGCAAGAAGTTCTGACAAAAATTCAACTGACTGGCTTCTCTTCAGACGGCAGCTGTTGGTGTGATAGTGACCTGAGTTAACTTCCGATTTGGCTCAGCAGGGAAAAATCCCCTAGCAGATCCTCAAATGCTGTTTTGGAAGCAGGGTCCGTCACTTATGGCTCATTTTGCCGCAACTGTTTTTGTTTATATTTAACCCTGGAGAACCCAGGAATATCCAAAAACCCATTCATTCTATTGAGCAAATTTGACCCAGTGGGTTCTCCAGGGTTAAATATAACAATAAAAGTGATGAATACCAAAGAGAGGTCTAAGTGTAATACAGACCACATCGATGTTTCAATGTTTTAGTACTTTATACCATCATACTCTCCGAAATGGCTATTTTAAGCGTTACTGAAAGTATATTTGAGTAGGCTATCAGACAAAAAATAGGACACACATTCTCTTACACAATGTTTCAGACATGCATGTTTCTCTCTCGCTGTCTCTCAAAAACGATGGCATTAAAGAGGCGTGCCAACATCACGTGTTTAATGATTCTTTCCTTAAGTTTGCATAAAGGATATACGTCATGTCAGGTGTTCAGCTGTTTTGGCGCGAATGGATTTCTGGAACAGACCTCCATTACAACTCCGGCAGAGAAGTCGTCTTGTAGACAGAACACAAGTGAGAGGTAAGCATGATTTTTATTTCATTGTTGCTTTTTGTTTAATCAACAAATGAGTTTAAATGTAGCACAAATTTCAACAAGGTTCAATAAGTTTAATTTTCTTTTCAACGATAACTGATGCGATAGTGAAACGAAACAACGTTTCTCCAGGGCTATGGAGCTACACAGAACAACAGAGAGTCACATAGATAAACAAAGAGCTATGTACATGTAATAAGTGCAACATGACAGGCAGTGCAAACAACATTGCCACAGGACAAACACATGGAATATAGCGCCGGCCATAGTGCCAAGTGACATTTTACCCGAGTAATGAGTAATGGTAGCAGCAGTAAGAGATTAATAAATAGTAGTATTTTAAAACAGAGTAAACTGACATAGATGGGAAGTATTAACAGTAAGTTAATGTAAAAGTGTAAGTAAAGCATAAACAAGATACTATGAAAATATTAACTAGCTATGGATAGTTTTCAGTCACGTGATGCGTGTGGCGCCCTGGAGGTTAAAAAAGCGGGAAAAAATGGCGGATTACATTGGAATGTCAATAGAAGCTGTAACGTGATGTGGTGGAGGATGGATGATTATAATAAACAAATAAACTTTAATAATAAAAATAAATAGGTATTCCAAACATACACGATATATATTGACACAACGTAACAATACAATAACGGACAACTGGCAGGTGAAAACAATATATGACAATCAGGTGAAGGAGAGTGGAGGATCATGGGAAACTGAGTCCAAAGGAAGATAACTGGGAAAACAACGGGAAAAAAGACAGGCAAACAGGACTGTAACCAGAGGGCTGTTACATTTTTCTTATTCACATGTCAGCAAAAGAAAAACAAAGATATAAAACAAGTTAGGTTACTTCCAATTATACACAGCACCTGATTCCATATTTTATAGTCACTAAAAACCAGACCTTTGGCTATGTCTACATGTATTCTATAAGTTCCTCGCCTTATGCTGCTGCCAGAAATATATTATTATTATATTACCATTGTGTATTATATTATAACGTATTAAATCATATGAATGAAAATCAATAAAGTTCAGTCTGAGCACAACACTGTAAAAAAAAATCTGTAGAAATGATAGTATTAGTGGCTGCTGTTTGCCAGTAACTTATTGTAGATTTAATTGGATGTATTTTACTGGCAACAGTTGGCTCAAACTTAAATGAACATTAAACATTTACAAGTTTTTATTTTTACAGAATAATACAAAAATTACAGCCTCATGCTGAAACGCACAATCTGAAAGAACCTTATTTCAATGTTATTACACGGCTCTCTGGAATGCTTGATTCTGATTGGTCAGTTGAGACATTTGCAGGTTCGTTCTTTTCAAATAATAACCGCTCCAAAGTAATAACACATAGCCGGTACTACTTGGACGATTAAAATTGCTCCGCCCCAATAAAGATTACTGTTTGGCGCCATCTTGTGACAAACACTGGACAACCACAACATTTTGACATTAATTTTAACATGTACGGAAAAAACCAAACATTTAAACAGTGGATAGAAGAACGAACAACGACAAGACACAGAGAGCTTACTGAGACTGAACTTGACAAAATAGAGCATGACAGCTACGAAGCCAACAAACAAAAAAAACAGAATGGGCATTAAAACTTCTCAAAGACTGGCTAAAAGAGAAAAAATGGAGACAGACAAGTATGAAGCAGAGGATCTTAATAAGGTATTAAGATCATTTTATGCATCTGTGCAAAGTTTCGCGGAAGGATAAAAATGTTAATTTAAAACAAATATGCCAATAAAATGTTTCAAATTCATATTCATGTCCAGTTTTTTTTCTTATGTGGCAAGTAGCCGTGTAATAAGTGGGATAATGTAGAGGCAGCCGGTAGTTATCGGGAAATAAGATCACACTGTCGGGGCTTATTTCCCAATAACTACCGGCTGCCTCTACATTATCCCTTACTTAAAGGTTGATTTAGATTTATGGTTCCCAGAATGCTTTGAATGAGGCTGTATTTTATAAATTTATTCTGTAAAGACAAAGACTTGTTAATGTTTAGAGAGCACCTATTTCATTTCTAAAAAACAATGTTATTTTGTGTATTTGGTATAATACAATGTGTTCACGTGGTTTATGGTTGAAAAACACAATATTTACCACATTATACATTTTTGTAACTCCTGATATTCCTGTCTTCCTGAAATGCACTGATTTTGTACAAAACTCATTGATCTGAAAATCGCTGTGTCCTTGATTTGCAAGTTAACATGTACATTGTGACTGGCCTGAATACCTACGACGTTAGCCGGAAATGTGACGCTCCTTACATGTTTGAAAGATTCGGTCACAATGCAATGCTAACAGGAGTTAACTTACAGGCTGAGTCTGAAGCGGGATGAATTATGATAATTTTGGCCTTCACCAATCCCAGGAAGTAAACTGTTGCAAGTTTAAGTTCATTTATTTATAAACACAATTTCACACAGTCAGTCGACTGACCAAAGTGCTGTACAATATAGAAACAGGTACAACAAATAAAGTACAAATAAATAAAGAATAATGAAAAACAAGGAGGATAAAAAGTCTTGTCATCATAACACAACAATAGAAACACACAGTTATAATGCATAGCTTCCTACGCTAAAAGAAACTTTACTTTGTACACACATAGCAAGCCAATGGCAGTAACAAAACTTAAAAACTAAACCTAATCTTCCGGAAAGGCGAGGGAAAATAGATGGGTTTTTAAGAGTGATTTAAAAATCCCTAGAGAAGGAGCTGTTTTAATATGCATTGGTAGGGTGTTCCACAATCTCAGGCCCTTGATGGAAAAGGCTCTGTCACCCCTACGTTTTACAATCCGTGTGTTTGTTGTAGTCCAAGACAAGAGATTTACATTGGAGATGATAACTCGCGTCATTGTTTACTTTGGGGTTTGTACCTTTTGCATATTGTTTACGTACTAATACACACCTTAACACAAAAGGAAATGTAAAACCGCGAATTGGACGATAGGTGCTCTTTAATGTTCATTTTACTTTGAACAAACTGTTGCTACTATCCCAGCTAACAGAAAAAAGTTCTAAGAACGTTCCCTGAAAGTTCCCAACGTTCCCAAAAACGTTCTGCCAACATAGAAAGTGTCCAGTTTTCTTGACGTCCTAAGAACGTTTTTGTGTTGTCTGAACGTTAGAGGAATGTTACATTTTACCATTTTTAAACGTTATGACAATGTCATGTTTTAATGTTCACACAATGTTTAAAACAACAACTGTTTATTATATTGACTTGTTTGACTGTTATGTAAAGATAGAGAAACATTGCATTTTATTATTTTATAAAACATTACTTATGAATGTTCAGTAAATTTATTGCTGTAGAACACACAATTCACTTTTTAGGTTTAGATGTTAATGTTTGTTTAATTTTAAGTCACCATTATCGGGATTAGTGTTTGTTTTAGTTGGACTCTTGACCCTTGACGTTTAGATTGCTAGTTTTTTCCGTGGTTGCATTAACTTTGTGTTAATACGCCACATTTATTATGAACATGTAAATTTAATAGTGTAATTCTGTGGTGGTTGGTACATAATGATAAAGATAATCACCTAATTAATTTCCTTATCAAAAGTTTATTTTCTGTCAATAATGTAAACAAGATCCAGCACTTTCACAGCAGTTTGCCATTAAGGAGTTTCAGAAACTTTGGACGAAAAATATCCGCTGTATAATTAGGACCCACAAACATCAAGAATCAGAGTATGAATCTCAACCATGGTGACAAATAAAATTGTAAAAGAAATCTTTATTTATCCATGCTGCAGTGCATGCTGGGAATCCTGAATGAGATTTGTAATTTGTTGATACCCAGCATGCATTGCAGCATGAAGATTTTCATTTATTTGTCACCATGGTTGAGATTCATAGTCCGATTCTTGATGTTCTTGATTCTTGATGAACGTTGGGAACTTTCAGGGAACGTTCTTAGAACTTTTTTCTGTTAGCTGGGATATAACATCAATTTAAATCTACAGTAAGTTACATATACATATACAATTTTGTATAGTAGTTACATATACAAAATTTGCTGCATAACTACAGCAATTCTTTACAGTGAAGTTTATTACCTTTCTTACCACAAATGATCTAATAAAGTGCAAAAGAATTTGCAAACAATTAATTTTCACTATTTTACATACATTTCGCATGACTCTTTTTAGGTAACCTTAGCAGTTAGTGTAACTAATCACTGTACTTGGTTGCCTCGGTGTGCGACAACTATCCAGGTAAGAAAATTACGCTAAAAATAGAATGATGAATATATCCAATGTTTATGTTTGGTTACCTTTGAATTTGATGAAGTGGTCACTGTTAGTGTAAATACAAGTGTATTGATGGCTTCCTGCCATTGTTTTCCCCCACTGGGGACAGAGGCACAAACGTTAATGACACAAAATTGACAAACTCCTCCTTTCTAGTTTTTGTCTCTGACGGCATTCTGTAGAAGCATAGTCCAGGATTGTCTCGGTGTCGATTAGTGTATTTTATTGCACAACAAGTATTCAGTATTTAGGCTGAACTAAAGAAATCACTTCTTAACCTGCGGTCAATGCCAGATTAAGAAGGACGTTCCCTAAAAACATCAACCTGCGCCCTTGACACACTCCCAACATCTTTTTTCTAAAGTGTCTTTAACTGTTTAGAAGCAGATCTCCTAGAAGTGGTAAATTCATCACTTATCTCTGGGACTTTTCCAAAGTCCCTTAAAACTGCAGTTGTTAAGCCCCTCCTGAAAAAGAGCAACTTGGATAACACTGTGTTGAGCAACTACAGACCAATCTTAAATCTTCCTTTCATAGGCAAGATCATTGAAAAAGTTGTTTTCAATCAGCTGAACAAATTCTTAATTTCTAATGGTTACTTTGACATTTTTCAATCTGGTTTCCGACCGCACCACAGATTAAAGATAATAAATGATATTCGCCTCAATACAGACACAGGCAAACTATCAGTGCTGGTGCTACTCGACCTCAGTGCTGCTTTTGACACTGTCGATCACAATATACTTCTTGACCGGATGGAAAACTGGGTCAGGCTTTCTGGGATGGTCCTAAAATGGTTCAGGTCATACTTAGAAGGGAGAGGTTATTATGTAAGTATAGGTGGCCATAAATCTGAGTGGACATACATGACATGCGGAGTCCCGCAAGGCTCAATTCTAGCGCCACTCCTGTTCAACCTGTATATGCTCCCACTGAGCCAAATAATGAGAGAGAACCAAATTGCCTATCACAGTTATGCAGATGACACTCAGATCTACTTAGCTCTATCCAGTGGTGTAGTCTAGATTTTTGTAGTGAGTATACTGTGATTTTTCCATCTCACCCTTATGCTTACTCGTCCTAGCGTGACACCTCATAAGCACCACCACACTCACAGATGCATACAGTATAGATATTCATGTAACTAAGAGCATTCTGAAAGTGTACTCATAAACACATAAACTGAATGTGTTCTCTTTTTTAAGAAAAAAAAAAGACTTTAGAGCCAATGGTCTACAGCTGGGGAAACTGGACTGATTTTAAGACTGGTTTAGTGTTAATCAACATCTAACTCAGGGACAAAAGTTATTTAACTGTTAATTAAAATTAAATAAATCTTCAATCTGTGGCTAACACGTGCATTGAAGGAGAACAAAATATCCACTCTTTCAACAGCTATTATCTGACAACTATTGATAACATTACCATGTGTAATTTAATGGTGTAAATGTTTTTAATTAATACACATTTAAGATGACCATGAATTAACTCTAATTTGCATAGTCATTGATTTAAAAGCTTATTTTTGCATATAATATAAGCATTGTCTAAAAATGAAAATAGGCTTATACTTAATTATTATTACAAGACCATCATGTAGCCTAATATTAAACACCCAAACCAAAGTGAAGAAAATTTTCTTTAATTTGCAAGTCTGAACTGAACATCAACGCAGAGATGAATTTCCTCACAGACGTTTAAGATAGGCTACATCTTGAACGTAGATATATAAATGAACACAGAGAAGGGAAGTTTAACACTGTGAAGCACAAGCAAACATGCAGAGGAACTGAAGGCAGCTAAAAACCATCAGGATATAATCACGGGCTTATTTTATTGCATTTGGAGCCTTACCTCCAGATAAAGTAATAAACTGGACTGATGATTTAAATGTTGTTTACTCACATGTGCGTTGTAAACTCTATGGATTTTATGTTGCAGCACTCGTTCACTTCTCTGGACTGTTTGTTTACAGTGTCGCGTGAGCAGCTACACTGCAGGTTCGACTTCATTTGGCGCTAAGCAGACCTCTTGGTGATGTCAAAGTACCGCGAGAGCGAGTCAAAGCAGATTTCTCCATGTGATAACTGGAGTCTCTCTCGCGGTTTTTTGCTGTCACTAGCCAGTCTGCTCCCCAGTTACTTTCGCGTCACTATAGTAATCTGATTTCATTGAAATTCATACGCCGATCAGATCGCGCAGTTCGGCATGAAGTATATAGACTAATATTTATTTCAACCCGCTAAAGTAGCAAGTGTAGCATGCTAATGGTCAATGCTTCACATCTATATTATGACTAAACTTTAAAAATGTCACAAAACCATGCTGTTACGCATCCTCGCGCTATTTTTAGTGGGTATACGGAAATCCTTGACAATTTCTAGTGGGTATACGGCGTATACCTGCGTATCACGTAGACTACACCACTGGCTCTATCCAATAATGACTACAGCCCCATTGACTCCCTGTGCAAATGCATTGATGAAGTTAACAGTTGGATGTGCCAAAACTTTCTTCAGTTAAACAAAGAGAAAACTGAAGTCATTGCGTTTGGAAACAAAGATGAAGTTCTCAAGGTGAATGCATACCTTGAAGCTAGGGGTCAAACAACTAAAAATCAAGTCAGGAATCTTGGTGTGATTCTGGAGTCTGACCTTAGTTTCAGTAGTCATGTCAAAGCAATAACTAAATCAGCATACTATCATCTCAAAAATATCACAAGAGTTAGATGCTTTGTTTCCAGACAAGACTTAGAGAAACTTGTGCATGCTTTCATCACCAGCAGGGTGGATTATTGTAATGACCTCCTCACTGGCCTCCCCAAAAAGACCATTAGACAGCTTCAGCTCATTCAGAATGCTGCTGCCAGGATTCTGAGCAGAACCAGAAAATATGAACATATCACACCAGTAGTATATATAGGGCACATACTGTCACATAAAAATGATTGATGGTGCCCTTTGACCTCAGGGAGGGGCTAACCTTTTGACCTGCGAGGGAGGGGTGACCTTTGACCGGACCACCCACGTCGTGAACCTTTGACCTCCGGGGAGGGTTTAACCTTTGACCGGACCTCCCACGTCGTGAACCTTTGACCGGACCTCCCACGTCGTGAACTTTTGACCGGGACCACCCACGTCGCGCTGAACTTTTGAACCGACCGCCCACGTAGCATTGAACTTTTAACCGGACCGCCCACGTCACGTTGAACTTTTAACCGGTACGCCCACGTCACGTTGACATGTTTACGTCCGGGGTTATCTCCGGGGGCGTTAAATCATGTCCTCCTACGATAAAACAATAAAAACAGTGTTTACACAAGTGGTCTTCATTAAAACACATTCCATGCTCCCATCATAATTTATATAAGGTGGGGCCCAATATGTATAATAAAAGCCAGGGAAATCAGAGTTACAACATTCACAAACATGGATAGGCCATGCAGCTGGTGCGATACTCCGGTGAGTGCCGAAAAAACTTAAACTTTTAACATGCGCAATTTTGGAATGCGTGACATCATTATAATCTGCCATGTTGGTATGGTTTGAGCGGTCTCTCTACAAATTATTTTGATCAGGGGATGAAATTGAAATATTGCGAAATCCTCTCACTGAATATTTTCATTAAACACAAATTTTTTGGTGAAATGATCAAAGAAATTAAGTGTTTCTTTCTTTTCTTTAAATAGCCATACCAGTTTCTTAAGCTATATTCATTGTAAAAATTTGCTGTAATTTAATAAAGTTAGACTAGAAAATATGTTTTAAATTGTATGGATACGCCTGATTGCAAAAACCATTTTCAAAAGTATCAACAGAATAAAAAAGGTTTCTCAAAGCGGCAGATGAAATACAATCTACAAGAATAATGAACAATGATTTCGGTCAAGATTAACATTTTGGAGGATTTTCTCCAGAGAGTAAAAATTTATGTGTAATTTTGAATGTCCTATTCTGCATTTTGTATAGATGACCTGATTTTCAAAACAGAAATTATGTTTTTTTCAAATAAAGTATTCAATACACTCTGTAATAATACTGGCGCTTACACAGATCATAGTCCTTAAAGTTGCATTCCTGAGAGATGCTTCCACTCTGAATCGTAAATCGTTATGGCAGTGCCCGGGTGAGGACTGAGATATTTTGTTTTTTAACTCATAAAGCATGTCCAGTCCTCCTGCGATAGCAGGACAGTGTTTATACAAGGGGCCTGGCCTGCATTAATGCAGCTTGTGTTGCTTTCATCATACTAATAAGTACAGCATAAGTAAAGACAAAAAGACACATATAACAAAACATTACCTGTCTAAAGACTTTTAACTTTAGGTTATTAGTATATTAGGTTTAGTATAGTTTTCAGACTTTCAGAAAGAACTCATAAACTCAAAGAATAAAGCACTTTACAATTACAAATATTTTAATCTCAAAAACTCAAGTTTTCGTCTAGTATTTATTATTGCACCTGAAATACAAGTACCTGAGACATGCTCACACTCCTTAGCCAAAACACTAAAACTTTTAGTGCTTTTGTATTTAATATAATATTTAATAATATTTGACAAATTACTCCATACAAGACAATCAAATTATATACATTCAATGAACACAACATACAAAGTCTAACTTCATCACATGCTTTGATGCACTCATTTCTCTGTCTATGTTGTTCTCAGTTATCAGTTGTCGGCTATGTAAACTGTGTTTTTTTATAAAGTGTATTAAACTCACACTACTCTTTACCCAGAATAACATGTACTTCTTCCGTGGTGACAAAGCGAGGTACATGATTTCTTCAATTTATAAAGTCGTCAGAAATAAAAGAGTAAGACTAAAGACATAGGCTAACTGATGATTCTTACATATGAAATACAAGCACAAAGTAATCTAGGTATATTCTTAAAGCGACGTTGGTTTTGTTACACCATAATATAAGAAAAATAAATCAGTATATACTATAAAGATTCACTTTGCTATCATTTCCAACTAATGTTGATTTATTGTGTTGTACGCAAACATCTGAACTTCAGTCAGCTTTTCGGGGAACTGAGCATTAATTTACTTTTTAAAGATTCTAACATCTAGTTGATTTTGAAAGATTCCGACATCTAGCTGATTTTTAACCTTTGCCTATACATGTTGCTTGGTTCACTGTAAATCCGGCATGCTTACCGTTATGTTTACCTTTAAATGACATCAGAGAATATAATACGACTTACCACATTAAAATAAAAAATGACATCACAGAAATCAGTAACAAACAATCTGGTAAATCGTGTGTTGCAGAACAACAAGTGAAATCTTAGTGTTGGTGCAGATTAAAAATACCTCGCTTTATTATATACAGATCCACAAGACAAATCAAAGATCTCATGTTGTCCATCATGTTACACCGGCAGTTTGATTATCGTGACTTCCGTGTCCTTTAGTGCACTAGGGGCATTATGGGAAAGGTAGTCATTGTCACAAGGCAAATCGAACGCTGTGTATGTTAAAGGTGCATTGTGTTACTTTTGAAAAAGATCCTTGACAAATATGCTAAATAATATACATATCTATATTATCAGTGGTGTATAAGGACCTTAGATAATGAACTGAATTGTTTTTATTACCTAAGAAAGAGCCATTTTCATGGAAGTCACCGTCATATACAGTAGCCCTAATCGTACAAACTGCTCTACAGAGCATGCTTCACCCCTACGTTGTCTCAGACGATGACATGTCTATCCTGCGATAGCTATCATATGCGTTTTAAAATTGAAGTCTTTTGCAATTTACAATCTCACCACTAGATACCACTAAACTCTACACACACCACCTTTAACTGGCTACTGTTTCCAAGATGCATTACGATCTAAGCCATCGCACTGGGAGAGAGAGTACATCATGAGACATATTATTTGTCATTTTATTAGTTGTTGTTGACACAATTTAATGTAAAGTCTAAGATCTTATTAATTTATAAAAAATAACATCTTAAAGATAACTATTAGGACTGAAACTAAAAACCAGCGTATTAGCTGTCAGTGATGGGAATAACGGCGTTATAAGTAATTGGCGTTAGTAACAGCGTTATTTTTTTCAGTAACGAGTAATCAAATAAATTACTGTTTCCCCCGTTATAACGCCGTTATCGTTACTGACATTAAAATGCTGCGCATTACTAAAATTGATCTCACTGAAGTGATTTTCAGCCGCGTATGCTCACTCTCTCAGCCAAACACTGTTCTCTTGTGTGTGTGTTGGGAGAAACATAACTAATGATGATTGGTGTGTCTCTGTGTTAGAGGGGGTGGGAGAACCACATAGCTGATGGTGATTGGCTTAGTCTCCAACGTTAGCCAACCAGAGGCAGAGTTCACAAACAGGCATGCCCACTCGCACAGTCCGACTCCGAGTCTGAGCGAGCGAGCAGTGTAAAAAAGTCTGAGCAACTTTGTCACTTTGTCGCTAAATTTAGCAACTTTCTATCACTTTAGCGACTTTATAGGACCAGAGGCGGATCTAGAAAATTATTTATGGGGTGGCAAGGGGGTGGCATGAGAACTACAAGGGGTGGCAATGAAGTAAGCGTCCTTGCATGGTTGTCGTGGATTCAAGAAATTATATACTGTATATACTATTTTCGGTGAACACTGGACCTCAATTTTTTATAACATTAATAAACGCAACAACAAATGTTCCTATAAGTAAGTACCCAAGCAGCTACCTTAAGCATCTCTGTAGCACCCTTTGTATTAATACTAAGTTAATACATACAGCTTATCAATATCTAAAAACACTGACTGGTTGAACATAATGGTATAAAGACAGTTATATAAATAAAATAGGATTGCCTAGTTTATATTAATGTAAAACATATTTGAAAGGCAAACATCTCTTTCTCTCATAACCCTCTTCTTTAATCCTTTCACTCACTTCATGATGGATTTCTGTCTTTTCACTTCTTTTTAGCTCTTTGCCATCCATATGTTTCTTTCCTTCATTACTTCATCTATTCCTTTCCCTTCCACAGCATATTTTTCTGTTTTATTTGTACCTTATTGTAAGTTATTTGAAATATTAGATTTTTTTTAAGTAACGCAGTAATTACTTTTCCTGGTAATTAATTACTTTTATAATAATGTAACGCAGTTACTAACTCAGTTACTATTTTTGAGAAGTAATTAGTAACTATAACTAATTACTTTTTTAAAGTAACGTTCCCAACACTGTTAGCTGTGTACATCATGAAACTGATTTTATTCCACATAAGAAGCAAGAAATCCTTTTCCTACGGGTGTGTAGAGCGAAGAGGATAATAGAGAAAATAAAGAAAAATGTGTTTTACCATGAAAGACCTTTCTTACTGGCACTTTAATATTCTATAGCTTCATGACTCACACCGCTGACTACGTGATGGGGGGCATGCGAATTGCTGTGTTTAGAAGGGACGGGTCAGGATTTTTAGGTTTCAAATCAGAGCCTGAAACTTGGAGCTCTCACTACTCAGATACGACGCTCTTGCATGTTCGTATAGCAGCATATTTGAAGGCTACTTTCAGGAATTCTCCAGTAAATTGTTTAAAGCAAAGTTTTTAACACGGCATAACTCAACTGTGCAGGATTCAAGGAGTTGCAGACACTATTTTTGAGGATGCTGCAAGGACGACCGGAAGCTTAACAAAATCAGGGAGAAACTTGTGGACGAACATTGTGTAAAGTTGTCTACGACGCTGGATTCTTGAAAAGAGAGCACAAATGTCACTTGAGCTTGATCACAAATGCAAGACTGCGTACGTGTGCGGTCCTCCGGTTTTTAAATAAATGCTTTCAGAACACTACAGGAGCGCGCTTGTTAATCTTTTGTGTGCGGTAATATCTGCAGGCGCGGATGTGTGCTTGCCGCAAAATTACTGCAAAACTGATGCCGAGCGTGTAACCAACCTCAAGAAAAAAACAGATGTCGTGAAAAGTCTGGACAAGCTTTTGATAAGATGGTTCAAGTGTCTGTTAACGCAGATGAACCGATCAATGTGTTCATCAAAAAAGCCCTGAATGCTATGTATGAATGTGATGATGAGGAGTTTGGCATTGCTAACATCCTCCTCATGTTTGCATATGTAATAGATGTATGTGTTGCCGTAGCGACAAAGAAAGACCAAATCAATGTGCGTGAAATTGTTGAAATTGCTGTTGACTTTATAATCGACAAAGGTCTTGGCGCATGCATAGACTTTCTATTGTATCTAGACAACATCTAGATGTTGTTTTTTTTTAAAGACATTTTTAATTAGACATTTTTAATTAGCTATCAATTTATTTAGATATTGGATTTATTGTATGCCATTATTATTGCTATTATTGTTGTCTTGTGTTGTTTATGTTTTGTTTTTTAATGTTTGCAATGTCGTTGGATGTTTGTTAATGTGGCTTCCTTGAGTGCAGAACAAATTCCCATTGGGGCAATAAAGGTTTCAATCAATTCAATCAATCAATCATCATAACCTTTGGTGATGATTGAAAACAATGCAAGTTCCTGGGACACATCGTACACCTGAAAAAACATTCACTTTTTCACGACCTACTTTTAAACATTTGAACATTGTCTTTTAATTTTTCTTCACCTTCTTTCCATCTATAGGCTGTGTATTTGATAAGTTCTGGTTTCAGCTCTTAGAAAGTTTCTGATAAATGTCTGTGTGAAATGTTACCACTACATTTGGTCATTTGGACATTTAGACATCTTGTTCATAAAAAGCGTGACACTTGTTATGTTATGTAAAAATAAAAGTGACTTGCATCAGTATGAAAAGCTAAATTTGCATGCATGACCTGATAGAAATTTGGTGATTTTGTTACTTGGTGATTTTTACATAGACACGCCAGTTACTTTGCATAACCTATATAACTCTATGAATCCTGTGCTTCAATAACTGAATCATGCCAACATTTTTACTCAAGAATTTTAACTTATCAGGACCATTTTAAGCACATTACAATATACCTTCATTTATTTACCATTCGTAAAACATGCGTAGTTGCAACACTACCATTCAGTTAGACTTTTCTAGACTGTGTTTTTTCTCAAAGGTTGCTAATATTTACAGACAACACACTACACCTAAGTGTATCTAAACAATGGCAATCGGGAATACCGACGTTTGCAAACAAGTGTAGTTAAGCATTTTGATTTTTGACATGATTCACAGAAAGCAACAGTGAATCATCAAAACGTTGCTAGTTTTTTAGTTTCCGAAAGTTTACATTTTTACTTGCAAACAAACCAAGAAAATTATTCATCTGAACACTTTCACCAAACCTATGTCTTTGTTGTATTTATTTAGACAATCTTTTGCTGTCATAGTTTTGATCTGTTCATGTTAAATTTCTTCTGTATATCTTCTAAAGATAAACATGGTCATTGTCCTTGGGTTTCTCAGATTTCATAAACCTTTGAAACCTTCTTCGTCTTAATGCCATCAATGTATTTATTACTTATTCATTATTTGTTATACTGTATGTCATATTTTTGAGTTTACACCATTCATTTTTATAGAAAGTTTCAGAAACTCACATTTACATGGAATTATGATACATTTTACTTTTAATTGCCCCCAGGAGTGAGTGCTGGTTTAACAGTGGTAAACTGTTATCATGCCAAAATTCTGAAGGTTTATAAGCCAAACAAGAGTCCTTCAACACCTCACACCATACTGATTTCGTTTAACTGAAAAACTGTAAAATTATGTACAGACCAGTTCAAATTGTAAAAAACAGTAGTAAGAAAACGAATAATGTTTAACTAGTACAATCGTCACTTATAGTTTTGTCATATGATGATGATATGATGTTTCATCTTTCAGGTGTTCAGGCTCTACACACCCGTAGGAAAAGGATTTCTTGCTTCTTATGTGGAACTCTTCAATTTTTCTTAACTTGTAAAACACATTAAATAAAATCAGTTTCATGATGTACACAGCTAATACGCTGGTTTTTAGTTTCAGTCCTAATAGTTATCTTTAAGATGTTATTTTTTATAAATTAATAAGATCTTAGACTTTACATTAAATTGTGTCAACAACAACTAATAAAATGACAAATAATATGTCTCATGATGTACTCTCTCTCCCAGTGCGATGGCTTAGATCGTAATGCATCTTGGAAACAGTAGCCAGTTAAAGGTGGTGTGTGTAGAGTTTAGTGGTATCTAGTGGTGAGATTGTAAATTGCAAAAGACTTCAATTTTAAAACGCATATGATAGCTATCGCAGGATAGACATGTCATCGTCTGAGACAACGTAGGGGTGAAGCATGCTCTGTAGAGCAGTTTGTACGATTAGGGCTACTGTATATGACGGTGACTTCCATGAAAATGGCTCCTTCTTAGGTAATAAAAACAATTCAGTTCATTATCTAAGGTCCTTATACACCACTGATAATATAGATATGTATATTATTTAGCATATTTGTCAAGGATCTTTTTCAAAAGTAACACAATGCACCTTTAACATACACAGCGTTCGATTTGCCTGGTGACAATGACTACCTTTCCCATAATGCCCCTAGTGCACTAAAGGACACGGAAGTCACGATAATCAGACTGCCGGTGTAACATGATGGACTACATGAGATCTTTGATTTGTCTTGTGGATCTGTATATAATAAAGCGAGATATTTTTAATCTGCACCAACACTAAGATTTCACTTGTTGTTCTGCAACACACGATTTACCAGATTGTTTGTTACTGATTTCTGTGATGTCATTTTTTATTTTAATGTGGTAAGTCGTATTATATTCTCTGATGTCATTTAAAGGTAAACATAACGGTAAGCATGCCGGATTTACAGTGAACCAAGCAACATGTATAGGCAAAGGTTAAAAATCAGCTAGATGTCGGAATCTTTCAAAATCAACTAGATGTTAGAATCTTTAAAAAGTAAATTAATGCTCAGTTCCCCGAAAAGCTGACTGAAGTTCAGATGTTTGCGTACAACACAATAAATCAACATTAGTTGGAAATGATAGCAAAGTGAATCTTTATAGTATATACTGATTTATTTTTCTTATATTATGGTGTAACAAAACCAACGTCGCTTTAAGAATATACCTAGATTACTTTGTGCTTGTATTTCATATGTAAGAATCATCAGTTAGCCTATGTCTTTAGTCTTACTCTTTTATTTCTGACGACTTTATAAATTGAAGAAATCATGTACCTCGCTTTGTCACCACGGAAGAAGTACATGTTATTCTGGGTAAAGAGTAGTGTGAGTTTAATACACTTTATAAAAAAACACAGTTTACATAGCCGACAACTGATAACTGAGAACAACATAGACAGAGAAATGAGTGCATCAAAGCATGTGATGAAGTTAGACTTTGTATGTTGTGTTCATTGAATGTATATAATTTGATTGTCTTGTATGGAGTAATTTGTCAAATATTATTAAATATTATATTAAATACCAAAGCACTAAAAGTTTTAGTGTTTTGGCTAAGGAGTGTGAGCATGTCTCAGGTACTTGTATTTCAGGTGCAATTATAAATACTAGACGAAAACTTGAGTTTTTGAGATTAAAATATTTGTAATTGTCTTTATTCTTTGAGTTTATGAGTTCTTTCTAAAGGCTGAAAACTATACTAAACCTAATATACTAATAACCTAAAGTTAAAAGTCTTTAGACAGGTAATGTTTTGTTATATGTGTCTTTTTGTCTTTACTTATGCTGTACTTATTAGTATGATGAAAGCAACACAAGCTGCATTAATGCAGGCCAGGCCCCTTGTATAAACACTGTCCTGCTATCGCAGGAGGACTGGACATGCTTTATGAGTTAAAAAACAAAATATCTCGGTCTTCACCCGGGCACTGCCATAACGATTTACGATTCAGAGTGGAAGCATCTCTCAGGAATGCAACTTTAAGGACTATGATCTGTGTAAGTGCCAGTATTATTACAGAGTGTATTGAACACTTTATTTGAAAAAAACATAATTTCTGTTTTGAAAATCAGGTCATCTATACAAAATGCAGAATAGGACATTTCAAAATTACACATAAATTTTTACTCTCTGGAGAAAATCCTCCAAAATGTTAATCTTGACCGAAATCATTGTTCATTATTCTTGTAGATTGTATTTCATCTGCCGCTTTGAGAAACCTTTTTTATTCTGTTGATACTTTTGAAAATGTTTTTTGCAATCAGGCGTATCCATACAATTTAAAACATATTTTCTAGTCTAACTTTATTTAATTACAGCTAATTTTTACAATGAATATAGCTTAAGAAACTGGTATGGCTATTTAAAGAAAAGAAAGAAACACTTAATTTCTTTGATTATTTCACCAAAAAAATTGTGTTTAATGAAAATATTCAGTGAGAGGATTTCGCAATATTTCAATTTCATCCCCTGATCAAAATAATTTGTAGAGAGACCGCTCAAACCATACCAACATGGCAGATTATAATGATGTCACGCATTCCAAAATTGCGCATGTTAAAAGTTTAAGTTTTTTCGGCACTCACCGGAGTATCGCACGAGCTGCATGGCCTATCCATGTTTGTGAATGTTGTAACTCTGATTTCCCTGGCTTTTATTATACATATTGGGCCCCACCTTATATAAATTATGATGGGAGCATGGAATGTGTTTTAATGAAGACCACTTATGTAAACACTGTTTTTATTGTTTTATCGTAGGAGGACATGATTTAACGCGCCCCGGAGATAACCCCGGACGTAAACATGTCAACGTGACGTGGGCGTACCGGTTAAAAGTTCAACGTGACGTGAGCGGTCCGGTTAAAAGTTCAATGCTACGTGGGCGGTCGGTTCAAAAGTTCAGCGCGACGTGGGTGGTCCCGGTCAAAAGTTCACGACGTGGGAGGTCCGGTCAAAGGTTCACGACGTGGGAGGTCCGGTCAAAGGTTAAACCCTCCCCGGAGGTCAAAGGTTCACGACGTGGGTGGTCCGGTCAAAGGTCACCCCTCCCTCGCAGGTCAAAAGGTTAGCCCCTCCCTGAGGTCAAAGGGCACCATCAATAATTTTTATGTGACAGTATGTGCCCTATATATACTACTCACACCAGTCCTCAGGTCTCTACACTGGCTACCAGTTAAATTTAGGATTGATTTTAAAGTACTATTAATGGTATATAAATCACTCAATGGACTAGGACCTCAATACATTACTGATATGCTCATTGAATATAAACCCAACAGATCACTCAGATCGTAAGGATCACATCAGCTAGAAATACCAAGGGTTCACTCAAAGCAAGGAGAGTCAGCTTTTAGCTATTATGCCAGTCGCAGCTGGAACCAGCTTCCAGAAGAGATCAGATGTGCTCCAACAGTAGCCACATTCAAATCCAGACTCAAAACACATCTGTTTAGCTATGCATTTACTGAATGAGCACTATGCTGCGTCCGAACTGATTGCACTATATTTTATATGCACTATTTTAATTATTTTTATTTCTCTTGATTTTATTCTTATCTTTAACTGTTTTATACTTTTATTCCTGTTTTATTCTTTTTCACACATTTAAACAATTTTTATTAAAATCACATTTATTTTATTTTAATTGATATTTTAAATTCATGTATCTTTGAATTTTTGTTTTCTCATTTCTATGTAAAACACTTTGAATGACCTCTGCTCTGTGTATGAAATGTGCTATACAAATAAACTTGCCTTGCCTTGCCTTGCCTTGCCTAAGAGAAAACTATTGAGTTTTGTATTTCTGTAGTCCCCAGCATATCTATGGTATAATGTGCCTATGTCAAGAAATTGTTCTAGTAATAATATAGACTCATAATCCATACTTTTCTATTTTATACAACATCAGGAAGAATTCAGGTTTGCTGATACTGGATCAGAACAGCACTGAGACGCTTTACTGTTTTGTATCAACCCACAACCTTTGAAACGATACCATGGCAAAGTGATCAATATCTCCAGTTGGTGTATCTCAGACGCAGGTAATCACACAACTCACTCACTCACTCACTCACTCACTCACTCACTCACTCACTCACTCACTCACTGTCACTCTATCACACACATTTATGACCTTTAATTTTACCGTTGGTTTACTTTTATTTCAGGATACAGGATGTTTCACTCACAACAGTAGACAAGAGCACAAAACAAAATAAAATGGAAGACTGGACCAAAGAGGATGTCCAGCAGTGGCTCATAAATGTAATCAAAGTCCCTCAGATATATACTGATATACTTTTCAACGAGGATGTTTCAGGAGCTTCTCTAATTTTGTTTGAGAAACAAGACTTTCTAGATGCTGGTTTAAAGCATGGGCCTGCAGTTCTAATCTTTAAAAATGTGTCTCAATTCAAAATATCTTCAGATATTTTGAATAACAATGTCATACCCAGTGACCCTGAGACCCTGAACCTCTGCATTCAAGAAAATGATGGTAGTAGTGTAAAGATATGGTCATTGCCCTCAGAGGACACAAGTATTCCCCTACGTTTGTGTAAGCCTCGTCCTTTTGATAAAAGCTGCCCAACATTTGAATACACACAAAATGATATACTTCCTCCTGAGACCGGTCCAAGCAACCTCATTGATCCCGTGCATGAGTACAAGCTGATGGCAAACACAGAGAATGTATCTGAAAAAGACATCCTTTACAAATTTATAATGGAAGTTTTCCGGTTTGCTGCGGCATGCATGAATTCTCGAACAAATGGGACTATCCACTTTGGAATTGGGGATGAGCCATTGTACAAACATGGACAAATTATTGGATTAGATGTGACATCGCCAAATAAATATATAGATGAATTTGATAAGTGTCTCAAGCAGTACTTTACAAATCACACTGGTATTGTACAGCGATGCGTTAGGCCCCCTCAGTTCTTTAAGGTAAAATGTCCAGACAACATAAATGTAGAGAAATGGGTCATTGAGGTTGACGTTGTTCCAATGTATGAATTAACTCTGGACAAAAGGTTTTACACTGCATTGGACAAGAAGCGGAGGAAGTCAAAAACCCTTTTCATTCGTGATGGTGCAAACACCATTGATTATATGCAAGGCAAAAATCCAAAAAGAACAAGGCAGAATGAAAAGGATTTAAAAAATGATGTGAGATTATGGGCTTTGTCTAGAAAAATCGAAGAGAGGCATAGGCAAGCATATTGTCTTTTCGACTGACTTTTGTAAGTGGCTTCAGATAAAAGCTTCTGCTTTTTGCCAAAATTTGTATGTAAAGATAGATGAAAAGCACACTCGCCTTGTGACTTTATCAAGTCAAGTCAATTTACTTATATAATGCTTTTTTACAATTGTTTATTGTTCCAATGCAGCAGTACATGAATTAAAAACAGAAAACTATTATAGAATTTAAAAGAGCTGCAAGTGTTACTGCACAAAGTAAGCGGCCAGTTGTGCTGGGGTGAACCCAGGACGAGACAGAGAAATTAGCGTAGAGGCCGCTCAAATGAAATATTAAAGCATGCCATTAAACTGTAAAGTTTTTCAACTTTAATTTTCTTACTTAAGTGAAATACAACCTTCACTTTTTACAGTGTAGTAAATTCGCCATTGGATTGGCAAAGGGGAAAGGCAGGCAATATAGGCAAAAATCAGACATTAGTCGGCACCGCTTGGCTAGCATGCTATATGCTAATGTTCTTGTCTAAATAGGCAGAGGCCAGGTCACACCCACCTTTTGATGTCAATGTCCCAGATCAATGGATGTTAGTGTTTAAAACTCAGAACAGATTTTCTGAATGTTTGTACTGTTTTTTTGTACTAGTGATCTGTTGCAAATAAACTCAAATCACCTTTGTTGGGGCCAGATTTTGTCTGAAATTAGCTGCTTGTCTGTTTGTTGTGTGCATTGTGGTCAAGTTATTGTGTGTTTATAGTTCAAGGCAAGGCAAGGCAAGTTTATTTGTATAGCACATTTCATACACAGAGGTCATTCAAAGTGCTTTACATAGAAATGAGAAAACAAAAAATCAAAGATACATGAATTTAAAATATCAATTAAAATAAAATAATCACTACCAATGTCACTTCTATATATTTTATATTTACATTTATTCATTTAGCTGACGCTTTTATCCAAGCAGTCTTACAATTGCTATATATGTCAGAGGTCGCACGTCTCTGGAGCAACTAGGGGTTAAGTGTCTTGCTCAGGAACACAATGGTGTCTCACAGTGGATTTGAACCCGTGTCTCTCACACCAAAGGCATGTGTCTTATCCTCTGCACCATCACCACCCCATTTTGTATTTAAATATTCCTCTTCATTTTTTTTAAGGACTAAAATGAGTTACAGTAGGTTAGGGTTAGTTTGTTGTTTTGGCCTTTGTCCAAAGTTCAGTTTTCACTTCTTCATGTCTATGATTAAAAGTAAAAGGATTTGTTGCCTATTTCAGTCAACGTTATAATTTTTTGAACAAGCCTGATGCGCGAAGTTTCTTTTTTTTATTAGTTTTTTTTATTTGCTTGTTGTATTAAAAAGCTTTATTTTTACTACGATTTATTGTGCATGCAAATCATATTTGAGTTGTTTAAAGAAAACCAATGAGTGTAAAAGACAAGTTTTTTATTCTTTTTACTAAGGATATGTAGAACACATCCGCAATTGTGCATCAGTGTCTTTTAGGAATCTTGTCCAAGTTGTAGTTTAGTCAAAACTGGTCAGTTCTATCTGGCATTTAAGATCCGCAATTGAAACTGTGACCACAAACATTACTAACTCGTGAATGAAAGGCAATAAATCAGCTATGCCTTCACAAAACAACTTTTTATTTGAATGTTTTAATGTGTTGACACAAACGACTTTATTTGAATGTTTCATTGATACAAGTAGAAAATAAATGCGTAGTGATGTCATTTCTTGATGACATCAGGAACCGATGAATCTGCTTTTTGAACCAGTTCAATGACCTGAACTGTCCGAAAAGAGCTGGTTTGGGAAAATGAATCGGACTTTGCCTCACTATTATTTAAACAAGACACCATAAACAAAAGACCCACAAGGGGGTAAAACAAACCAATGACTAAGACATATATAGACCAATTTAGAGTAGACGTCACAGTTACGTCACTGCAAGCTGCGCGCGCAATGCGGTTGCAGAAAAACGGTGGAAATGAATTAGACACGAGTGAAAAGAGCAAGATAACTCACTGGAAAATGTCCGGTTGTGCTGTTAAGTGTCAGAATAAGAATGCCAAAAAAGATGGCTTTCATTTTTATAGAATACCATCGTCAAAGACATCATTTGAAGATAAACGTAGGTGTTTATGATTACAATAAGCCCTTAAACGGACAGAATGGAGCAAGGAAATCATCTGGAAATCTTTTAATAATTAGAATAGAAAATAAGTAGAGAAGATGTCCGGTGTTCTGTCGAAGTCTGTTCCCTCCATGTGTTTCTTATAGCGCTTTTATCATGTTACAATTATAATTTATTAAGGAAGAAATAATAAAAACTGTAAAATATGAAATATTTAATAAACGCTATTATATATAATACATGATAGTATTGCTTTTACATGTACTTTAGCGATTCAGACTGTAAAAATATTTGATTTAGCAAAAAAGAACAATACATTACATACATGCATATCAGTAGCCAAGCCATTTAAACTTTTGATCTATCTAAAAAAATAAACGTAATGTGATTAAAACGCTATAAGAAACATTGCACTAAAGGGAAACATAAAGGAATCAGACTTCGACAGAACACCGGATCCATAGAAATCACGGTTTAATGCTAAAACACTTCACAACCCTACTGCGGAGCAGTCACTTTCTGCAACCAGTTTGGCTCTGCCCACAAAAAACGTCATCTCTGTTTGCAAACACGAAATTGGTCTATACAAGGCTACACTAAACTAAACTAAACCAGGACTAGGATACAAAACAATAAACTCAAACAACACACTTGACAAACTCCCTTTCCTTTCAGATTACACAAGTAAATACAGACGTATGAAGAAACGAATCAGCAAGCAAACACAAGGGCATTAAATAGGGGAGAACTAATGACGGCAACAGGTGACATGAATCAAACAATAACAGGATAATAAACGAGGAGACAAGGGGCAGGGGCAGAAGACGAGACAGAAAGCACATGGCCTGGATAAACAAAGCCAGTGCTTTCACAAAAAACATGGTCCTGTCATGATCCTGCCTCAAGACTAATAATAAAACAAGATCAAGAGGGCAGATTCATGACAGATAACTTCCTCTACCAGATTTTTGTGGTTTGTCATGCAGCGAATGATTAATTTTTTTAATATATAATTTTATATTTATATATATATATATATATTAGAGAAACGAAAGTAAAAGTCTGAAAGGGTGGGGTGGGACAGATTTTTTTAACAAATAGAATGCTTTCTTATTCTTTAGAAGATTTATAGTTGCATTAATTAACCTTTGTGTTGTGGAGCAGTCAAACTAGTTTGTCAAAAAATAAAAACCTAACCGACTGCAAAGGTAATAGCTGTAGTTTAACTTAGAACAAATAAAAAGAAAGACATACAGACAGGAATAAAGAAATAGCCTTTAAAGGACACAGTAAAATGAATGGGTAATAAAGGGAAGAGCATGCATCAATCCTAGAAGAGGAGAAGGCTATGGATGTATGGATGGATAACATGAGCTCAAAAACTTATTTGTAAGTTCCTCTACCAGATTTTTTGTGGTTTGGAACCCAACCCTTGCAAAGATTATAGCAGTAGCTTTACATAGAACAAAAAGAAAGCAAGTATGAAAGAAAGAAAAAAAAAGGAAAAAAAATTTGAACAAATATTTTCACATAAGACAAATTCACTTTTTTATTAAAGTGAAATTCAAAAACTTATCCTGTCTCTGTTCATTGTATAGAATTAATGTGTATGTGAATTATAGCAGGTGTGGCCTTTTCCTGTTTGCATAGTTGTAACAATACTTGGATGTAGGAGGGTTCTGAGAGACAGACTATAAAGAGACCCAATGTCCTGTTTTAATCTGTCTAATGACAGAAAATCTTCAGCAAAGTACTACGAAAATCTTACAACGAATATACCTAAAGCAACTCTTTGAAGATCTGCACAATGGAAACTGATAAAGGTATAACATTCAAATTTGACATTTTTGAAAAAAGATGTATGTTCTTAGATGAATTAAATTGCATAATTTCTTTTTAATTGTTTTTATTGCTGTTGTTGGTTTGGATAATTCTTCTGCATATATAAATGTGCCATGAAAATCAATAATTGATTAAAGGATAATAGTGAGCTGCATTAATAGAAACGGTGTGGACACAATAAATGACACAACAGAACAATAAAGTTGAGCATTTGATGATTTTTTCATAATATTGTGCTAGTTGTCATCTTGTGAGCTGAAGCTAAAAACAAAGAGGGATATTAAAGGTCTTAAATATGAATGCTGATGAGAAACCCTCCTGGAATCTTCTCAGTCCACTTAAAGCTAATCAAACATTCCCTGTTCCAGTATCACATCTGTCTTTAGCTGCTGAACGGGACTAGTTCATCAATATTTATTGCCAATTTCTCTCCAAAGCATGACAGAAGAGAAAATGCCTCAAAAAACTTGTTTTACTCAATAAACAGAGACATTTTACTCCAACTCACAACAATTGTGAATACAGATGTAATACCTTGCTTGTCCTTTAACAGCACTGAGGAATCTGAAGAACAGTGATGAAATAAGAATAGTGCTGATTGGAAAGACTGGAGTAGGAAAAAGTGCAGCAGCAAATACCATCCTAGGAGAGGAAAAGTTTGAGTCAGATCTGTCCTCCTCCTCTGTGACCACAGATTGTGAAAAAGCCAGAAAATGTGTGGGTGGCAGGAAAGTAGCCATTATTGACACTCCAGGCCTTTTCGACACAAAAGAAGAAGATACAGAGATCGAGCGCAAGATTAAACAGTGTGTATCACTATCTGCGCCAGGCCCTCACGTGTTTCTTGTGGTTCTACAACTTGGGAGATTTACATTAGAGGAGAAAAATACAGTGGAGCGAATTCAGAAAATCTTTGGGGAAAAAGCATCAAAATACACAGTGGTGTTGTTCACTCATGGAGACAGGTTGAAGAAAAAAACAATTCATCAGTTTGTTAGAGAAAGCCCAGACCTGCACCAATTCATCATTACCACTAGTGGAAGATACCATGTTTTTAACAACAATTTAAAAGATTCAAACCAAGTGAACATGCTCTTTGATCAGCTGGATCAGCTTATCATTGCGAATGATGAACAATATTACACCAATGACATGCTACAAGAAGCCGAGAGAGCAATTGAGGAAGAAAAACAACGACTAATGGAGGAAGAACGACTGAGTGAACAGGAAGCAAGAGACAAAGCAGAAAGAAACAATAAGTTTCTGAAAACTGGTTTGGCTGTGGCAGGAATTGGTGTAGCTGTTGCTGTGGCTGTAAAAGCTTTATTTTGATTAGAAATGCTTGCAATGCTTAACAGTGTTGCATAAATATATTAGAATAAATGCCTGTATAATATTAATTTTGTTGCATGATAGTTTCATAGTTTTATTTGGTGGGTGATTGCAGTTGTAATGTAAATCTGTCAACAATAAAAATGTAAATTAAAATCTTTTGTGGCATATATACATTCAGCTTGAATTGCACAAACACATAATGGTTAAACTTTATTGAGGTTTTAATTATAACAGGGTGACTTTTTGAGCCGATTTTCCTATCAAAACAACTGAGCTATGAAGTTCCATTCTTTCCAGGAATGAAGGAGAATCTTCGACTGATTCTGGTTGGCCTTCAGGGAGTTGGGAAGAGTGCAGCAGGAAACACAATTCTGGGCCGAGAAGAGTTTCAGTCTGACATCAGTCCTACGTCACTTACAATAAAGAGTGAGAAGAGAGAAGCAGATGTCTGTGGAAGGACCGTGACTGTTGTGGACACTCCTGACTTGATAAACAGTGAAATAAATGTAGAGGAGGAGATGCAGAGAGCTTTGTCTCTGTGTGATCCTGGACCTCATGCATTTCTGTTGGTTATTCAGTTGGGTCGATTCACTGAGCAAGAAAGGCAGGTGATGGACATCCTGCAGAAGATCTTCTGTTCAAATGTGAATTCATTCACAATAGTGCTTTTCACCTATGGAGACAAGCTAAAAACAAGCAAGAATAAAAGCTTAGACCAGTTTGTCAAGGAAGATAAAAACTTGCAGAACCTGATCCAAAAATGTGGATCACTGTATCATGTGTTCAATAATACTGACAGTGAAAACACAAGTCAGGTCAGTAAGCTCTTTGATTTAGTGGACAGTCAGTTAAAAAGGAGAAAAGAGCCACATTATGTTAAGAAAACGAATGAGCAGAAAAACATCTGGATTGAACATCGCCGCTACTTTGCTGCTGCTGCTGCTGTAGCTGCTGCTGCTGGTGTCATTTATGTGATTTATAATTTCCTCAAGGCACCAACCCAAAGTAACGCCCAACCAATTTATACTCCAACTGTTCAAATTGATGAAATACCAAAGATGGAGAACGATGTGACTCAAAGTGAAGCAAACTGGGAAATTCCAAACCAGAACAAAGTTTACTTAACTTTAGCCGGTATAGGCCTAGCATTGTTTGTTTTGAGAAAAGTAATGAGAAGATAGTGAATATCAATGCATCAAATTAATGAATAAGTTTATCAGCCAATAAAACTGCTGCTGGTATCACATTTTTACACAAAGAGCTGATGACAATTTGTTTAATGTAGGTGAAATAATTATTCCTATGGTGTATGTTTAGTGCACGAGTGTACAAAATGCAGTTTGATGGATATAAAGAAAAGCTTGCCAAAGTTATTGTATAAATGCTTCTTTACATTTGATCATTCATGTTATACAATAAAAATGGATAGAAAATGAGTGGTTTGTCTTTTATTATTTCATTAAATTATTCTAGTAGTTTTTATGTTTTTTTTTTCTAAGGAAGCCAATGCTTGATTTTAGCTGTTTACCTGAATATATACAGATGTCCTATTAGGGTATTATTTTAATTTTATTTTAATTTGTTCTTGACAGTACTATTATGACTTATTTCTGATATCATGACATCATTTTGATATAATAATAAATCTTTATGATCTATGGTCCATCTAATATAACCTTACTCAGTGTGCAATAATAAAACAATATTTTCTTATTGCTTTAAAACAGCTCAAGATCTGCAGAATCCATGTGGTGAGCTCAGGATTGTTCTCCTGGGAAAGACTGGAGTTGGGAAAAGTGCCACTGGAAACACCATACTTGGAGCAGAACACTTCAAAGTTTGTTTATCGGCATCATCTGAGACAATGGTTTGCTGGAAAGATACAAAGAAGATTAATGGCACAAAGGTTGCTGTTATTGACACTCCAGGACTATTTGATCCCAGCTATACTATAGAGGAGATGGTCAGCAGGATTAAGCTGTGTATTCCTCTTTCTACCCCTGGTCCACATGTCTTCTTGCTGGTGCTTCAGCCTGGTAGGTTCACAAAAGAGGACCGTGACACAGTGGAGATCTTTCTTCAGATCTTTGGAGAAGAGGCAAGTAAGCACACCATGATTTTGTTCACACATGGAGACAAATTTGAGGGAAGAAATGTTCAAGAGTTTGTCAGCCGCAATCCAGACTTGGAGAAACTCTTTGCGAAATGCCAGAAGCGATACCATGTGCTTAATAATGAGTCCAAGGATGATGAAGTGCAGGTTGAGCAGCTTTATGAAAAAATACACAAGATGATTTCTGAGAACGGAGGACGCTGTTATACCAATGAAATGCTGGAGATGGCGGAAAGGGCAATTCAGGAGGAGAAACAACGAATCTTAGGAGAAAACGAAGAGCAGAACTGCAGAGAGCTAGAGGCACTGAAAGCCAAATATAATGCAGAAGATCTGAAACAAGCTATAGCAGATTTGTCAATGAAACTAGAGACAGAGGCAAGAGAGAGAGCTGAGAGAAACAACACATTTCTTAAGACAATTGTAGAGTTTTTGTTTACTACTCTTGAAAAGTATGTAATGAAGAAACTTGGGCAATGATTGGGTTCAGTTATGTGAATTTTAAATATAACAGAGAATAACTTAGGTCTTTTGATGTGGAATCTTCTGAAAGTCATTACAAATACAGCTTATTTTGAACTAAAGTGTATTGTGCTTTATTTGAGTAAATTTTGATGGCAAATTACTGAAAGGCAAAGTGAATTTCTCAGAGATGAAAACTACTGCTTTGTGATTACATAAAAAAAATACAGTGAACAACATAAAACATACTGTAAAACTCTTATTACATTTTTTTTCAATCACTAACAAGTCCTTAAGGGCGATTTATAGTTGTGCGTAGGTCCTACGGCGTAGGTTCCGCGTCGGTTTTCATTTATACTTTTGCGTCGTCCTCCGCGTCGACATGCAAACACATGCGCAAACCGCTGGTAGGCAGTATCCACGCGTGTAACCAGCACCGCGACCGTCAGAGAAGAAAAAGCTTGGCAAGTTAACCCACAAACGAAGAAGAAATAGCAACTTGTTGTGTATAATTTGAGAAGACCAGCAATGATGGAAGTAAATAAACAGTGACTTTTGTTGCAGTTTGAGTTAAATCACTCCTCAACTTGGCTCATCTTTGTTTTCACCATCACAAACAGAAATACCTATGACGCAGTTTTTTTTTACCTGAAGGGAGGGGTTCTGGTGGACCAATCACAGCGCTTGCGGTCTGTGTAGAGCCGACGCGCTGTTAGAAATTTTGTGAGGTGCACGTCAGGCTACGCAGAGCTACACACGGGCTACGGCGTAGGACCTACAGTACGCACGACTATAAATCGCCCTTTACCCATACTTCAGATACTTTTTCTAAACACTTAACACAGACTCAAACCTAATTTTCTTCTCAAAAACAGATTTTGTTAAATAAATTCTAACTCTTTATTTCAAAATATAACACATCTTTCTCTGCAAACAATAACTTTACAAAAACACTGGAAGTCTGACTCAAAATGAAATTATTCTGTCAAAGAATAACACTTGTTTTCACTTCACAAGGTACATGCATTCAATCAAAGTACACCAGGTTTCAAAATAATGGCTATTGTTGACATAACAAAAACTGCATAGACCTTTAATGTATGTTTCAGTGTTACAGGTATTTGGATGCAAAACATGTAATGAACATATTTTAAACACAAAATTTCTTGGTTGGGAACTGTATGACCACATGTACAGCAATGTTCACATTCAAAAGCATTCCAGTAAAAAACTAATCAGTTTTTGTCCCCTTACTGTTGAATACAAGAGGTACAGTATGATAGTCAAAGTCAAAGTCAAAGTTTATTTATAAAGCACTTTTAAAAACAGCAAGTGTTCCCCAAAGTGCTGTACACGAGCAGAATAAAATATCAAAGATACAAACAGTTAACACCATAACAGAAAAACATCAAGAGACAGTAAAACAATAAAAGAATGCAGCTCTCACATAGCATCAAATGCCAAACCATATAAATAAGTTTTTAGGTCCGATTTAAAAGCAGCAAGAGTTCGAGCCTGTCTAATATAGAGAGGTAAGCTGTTCCAAAGCCTCGGTGCCATTACTGCAAATGCTCGGTCACCCCTGCTCTTCAACCTAACACGTGGGATAACTAGAAGCAATTGATCAGCAGACCTAAGTGCTCTTGTCGGGGCATAAAGATTGATCATATCAGAGAGATACCTTGGTGCTAGGCCATTTAAAGATTTAAAAACAAGTACTAAAATCTTAAATTGTGTCCTGTAGTGAACAGGTAACCAGTGGAGAGATGCTAAAATGGGAGTGATGTGTTCCCGCTTTCGTGTGCCTGTCAACAGGCGAGCTGCCGCATTCTGGACCATTTGCAGTCTAGAGAGAGAAGCCTGACTAATACCTGTATAGAGGCCATTACAGTAATCAAGGCGACTTGAGATAAAAAGATGCACAACTCTTTGAAAATCTTTAAAAGACAGGAAAGGTTTCACCTTGGTGAGTTGTCTCAGTTGAAAAAAACTAGATTTAATTACAGAATTAATCTGTTTTCAAGTTTAAAATCACAATCCATGATAACACCCAAGTTCTTGACATGAGGCCTCACAAATGAATTCAGTTCACCAAGTTCAAAATCTGATGGCTTACAATTACCCCCTGGCCCAAACAATATAACTTCTGTTTTATTTTCATTAAAAATAAGGAAATTTCCTGCCATCCATGCCTTGATTTCCTCTAAACACTGTACAAGAGGAACCAATGAGCAGGTGTCTGTTAATTTCAAAGGCAGATAAATTTGTAAGTCATCTGCGTAGCAATGAAAAGAAACGCCAAATTTCCTAAAAATCTGTCCCAAAGGGAGCATATACAGAGAAAACAGAATTGGGCCCAAAATGGAGCCCTGAGGGACCCCACACGTAAGAGAAGCAGTAGAGGAGACAAAGTCACCAACATGAACTGAGAATGATCTTTCAGCCAAATAAGATCTAAACCATGCCAGTGCAGTACCCTTAATGCCTATGCATTGTTCTAGCCGTGCAATCAAGATCTTGTGGTCTACCGTATCAAATGCTGCCGAGAGGTCCAATAGGAGTAAAATCGCGCAGTCCCCTGAATCAGTGGCAAGTAGCAAATCATTAAAAACCTTCAGGAGGGCAGTTTCTGTACTATGTCGTGATTTAAAACCAGACTGAAGCACCTCATGAATACCATTTAAGTCAAGATACGAATTCAATTGCCTAAATACAACCTTTTCCAGTAATTTAGAGATAAATGGTAATTTGGAGATTGGTCTAAAATTAGCCAGTCCTGATGTATCCAAATTTGATTTCTTAATTATTGGTTCTACAGCTGCATGTTTAAAAGACTTTGGTACAACTCCTGAAATAAGGCTACTGTTAATAATTGCTACAATTTTTGGACCAATGGATTCAAATGACTCTTTTAAAAGACAAGGAGGAACAATATCCATCCCACATGAAGATGGTTTCATTTTCAAAATGATCTCATTCAAAGAGTCCAAAGACACCATTTCAAACTGGTCAAAAACAGCAGGGCACTCAGTGGGGATAGATACACACATTAATGGCAGAGAAATGTTTGCTTTAACAGCCTCAATCTTACTAATAAAAAAATCTAAAAATTTCTCACACATTTCATCCGAGGGCTCCAAGCAAGTAGCTTGGGGAATGTTCAAAACAGAGTTAATAGTACTGAACAACACAGTTGGCTTGTGTGAGTTATTACAAATGACATCTGAGAGATACTTAGATTTTTCAGATCTAACAGTTTTCTGATATTTAGCTAAACATTCCTTTAAAATATCACATGAAACCTGCAATTTGTCCTTCCTCCAGCGGCGTTCCGCCCTTCTGCATTCCAGCCGCACAGCTCGGGTAGTAGCATTTAGCCACGGTTGAGCTCTAGGTTTATCTCGTATTGTCTTAAAAGGGGCCACAATGTCCAAAATCCTTTGACAGGTCAAGGAAAACAGTGAGGTTAAGTCATTGGTGTTAAGTCCTTTTGATGATATAGAAAACTCTTCATCAATGGCTTTAAAGGCCTCAGAAAAAGAATGAGCAGTTGAGGGGTTAATCATACGACGGCGACGTGCTGGAACAGGCACTTTAAAGTCGCACGTTAAGCAAACCTCAAATAAAACAGGCAAAAGGTCAGAGATAATAGAATCACAGACTTCAATATTATCAATCGGCAAGCCATATGATAAGACCAGGTCTAATGTATGTCCACCTATATGAGTAGCCGTAGCCACGGACTGAGTTAGATTGAAAGACTCTACAAGATTTAAAAAAGCTGTAGCCAGAGGCTTGGCTAGACAACACACATGAATATTAAAATCGCCAACAATTAAGATCCGATCGTATTTAGGCATAATATCAGCCAGAAAATCAGAAAACTGATTAATAAAATCTTTGTTATATTTCGGAGGACGATAAACAACAGCACATAGCACTGGACAGCCGAGACTCATTTCAAAAATATTGAGTTCGAAGCTGGTGTAGGAGTAAGATGGCAGCTGCCGGCAAATTAAGTGATCTTTAAAAATAGTTGCTGCTCCACCTCCTCGACCCGTGAGCCGTGGAGAATTAAAAAAAGTACAGTTCAGCGGTAAAACTTCTGAAAACACGCTCGACTCACCAACGCCGATCCAGGTCTCCGTCACACACAACATGCTCAGATCCTTGGAAGTGAAAAAGTCATTTACAATAAACGACTTATTGGCTAGTGATCTAGCATTCACCAAGGCTACCCTCACCGGAGTTGACACTTTTGCCGTCGGAGGCTCCCAAACAAAGGACCGTAGAAGAGAGGCATCCACACCACCTCTTCTAGGACGGGGAGGCCGATAAAACATAGTCGAGGGCTCCTCCACGCCAATAACAGGAACCAACCACTTATAGGCATGATCCCAGGAGCGACGAGGCAGGTACCGGCAACAATCCACATCAAATTCAGCTAAAATCCAGCGTGGGTCGGCATTTGGAAACAAAGCCACCAAAGTCCTCACCTTCACCAACAGACCACCTCGTTTACCGCGGCGTCTGAATCGCTTCTTTCTCACAGAGGGGCAAAGGGTCCGACACAGGTAAGCAGGTAGTTGACATAGCAGAGGGGGGAGCGAATTGTTGTTTCCATCCGGATTAATATTATAGATCGCTGTGTTTTCCACGGCTGATCTAATGCTAAAAAGAGTCTGGCGATCATACACCAATAGAGAGTCTGCAGCTTCTAAAACAATCAATAAAAACAAAACAAACATCCATACAGCCGGGAGCAACAGACGGCCAGCCGCATACATAGGCGCCATCTTGTTCTGTAGAAAAGATTTATTCGATAGAACAGAAAAAAAGTTTTACAGTATTGATCTCGATCATTATTGAGGTGCTTTCCTCTTCCCCCAGAGGGTCCCTTTAGAGGGACAAATGTCACAGGTAGGGGTGGACCCAGATGTTAATAAGGTCACGCCCCTTTTTCCACCTCGAGGAGGTTCCCAAAGCCACCCAAATGACCAGACACACAAGGTTAACATAATATTAAAATGCACTTTATTAAATACTTTAAATAATAAATAGGGGAGGGAGGAAAGGGAACTTAAAATAACGGCCTCTTCAGGCTCTCGTTATTTCCACCGGCAGCGGCTCTTCGCTGGGTACAGCTCTTGGTAAGTACAGGTTGTTCGCACAGCTCATTCTCTTGGTGCTAACTCTCGTTCTCTCTTTTTCTCCACAGGCAGCGGCTGGGACACAAAGACACAGTTAATCCGACTTGGATGGCTCTCACCTCTTCGCTGAATACAGCTCTTGGTACGTATAGCTGTCCACAGTTCGTTCTCCTGACGTTCACTCTCGTTCTCTTTTTCTCCACAGGCAGCAGCTGGGACACAAAGACAAAGGTATTTCTGACTTGGTTGTTTCTCACCTCTCCGCTGTTTACAGCTCTTGGTAAGTACAATTGTCCACAGTCCGTTCTCCTAACGTTCACTCTCGTTCTCTAAAATCTGCCGATATACAGACGGGGGCGGCTTCCAGAGGCCCACGCCGTCACTTTACACTCAAAACCGCACACAGCGTATGATAGAGGATTTCTCCTAGGACCGTTAGCCTCTCCGTCTCTTCCTCAACGAAATGGACGATGCGGGGTAACGTCTGACAAGACACACAGCACTTGCACAGCAACCCACAGCAAATACACAGCACCACTTCAACGTGAAAGGTTTTCAAAATACAAGGACTCACCCACCACACTACAGGTGCACACAAAGAGACGCCCGTCGTCCTCCACTTCGCTTGGGTTGGATGGGGGCGATGATAATACGGCCTGGATATTTATTCTGCTGCTGTGGCTGCTTAGATGGAAAGTTACTGCGGCTCGCCTACCACGCTGGTTCAGGGGTAGGGCCGCCCTCCTTCTCCTGGAGGTATTTAGTAAATTCACAGGTTAGTTTTCCACTTTACTTTTAATACAGGAGTTGATACTCACAGCGGTCTGCCTTTGTTTACGTTGCAAAACACGATGGGCCCTATCTTGCACCCAGCGCAATTGACTTTGTCAGTGACGCATGTATCATTCGTATTTTGCAACGGCGCACAGCGGGTTTTTCCCTCCACATACGCACGTCGACAAACTAGGGAATGAACTTGCGCTCCCTGGGCGTTTCAGCGCAAAAAAAGAGGCGTGTTCCGGCGCAAACCATCCCTGATGCTATTTTGCAGTTTCAAAAAACAATTGCGCCGCTGACCAGAAAAAAAAAGTTTAAAGTCAGTGGCGCGTTGCGCGTTGTTCATTATGCTATTTTAAGGGCGCATGCTTGACCATAATGTATAGCGTGCACAACGCGCATACACTTTGCTTATCTAATCTACACAGATGCAACAGTTATTTTTGCAAATCATAAATTGTTACACTAAAAAATATTAATACACGAGATAAGGGGAATCATAGTGGTGAGCATTGTGGTGATAGTTTTTATTTATTGTGTGGCTGCGTTAAAAAATTCTCATGCAAATAACGATTAAAATATTTTCATAAGTTTGTTGTGTGGCTGTATTACGTTTATTTTATGTAAATAATAATTTAAATGTTTTCATAAGAAACCTTAATGTATATGAACTTGATTTGTTAGTCTACTTTGGGGTTGGACCTTGCGTTTCTTGGGTCCGATTTCAAAGCCCCAAAACCCTTTCAGCGGTGAGGGTGGACGCAGCGATGTCCTTTGCTGGCGTCAGGTCCTGAGGCAGATCCACCTCCCGTTACACGGCGTGCCCGATTTATGCTGGCAAGCATGGGATTCCCCCGTACAAGGACGTCGGTCTCCTCGGCTGTGAACCGCTCCTGGCGTGCGCCTGGTAAATCCGTCATAATAATAGCAACCCGCCATGGAACTTGCGCCCTTGCGTTTAAAGGGAATGTTGGATAGCGTTCTGATTGGTTTATTTGACGTTACGCCCAAACCACACCTATGAATAATGAACCTACTTCAGACCAACCCCTTATTGATTTGCGCCCGGCGCAAGAGTTATTTCTCCCGCTGGGAAAATAGCAACAGCGCCCAAGATCCGCCCACAAACTCACTTGCACGTTGCGCTTCACACTTGCGTTTCAGATCGTTAAAATAGGGCACGATAGGTTTCCTTCCTCCTTTGTTCCTCTAAAGGTGTCACTTAGACCGATCTTTCTTCCACCCGTAGGGTTTCTTATCACTCCAGCATTTCCACTGTAGAACTAAGCACTTCAGTACAACGTCAACGACCGACGACAACACACTGCTCTCTTCGGGGTGCTCTTTTAAAAGATCCACAGCCGCCTTTCTTTCGCCCCCTGTGGCTCCGCCTTCTTTCTGCGCTTCCCAGCGCAGCCCGGATCAACAGAGCCTGCGGGCTCTTCAAAAGGTGCGTGTCCTCTTCCTGCCTTTGGCAGAGGAGCTTTCCCTGCATCGATCGCCTCTCGTGTCCGTCGCTCCTTTGTCACTCGCTGCAGAGCCTTTTATGCGGCTCCTCTTAACAACGCACAGCTGTGCTTGATTTGCTGATTACAGCCCTCGCGATGCTACCGGATGTCCGGTGTTTCCCTCTTCTCGGTCTGGGCGGAAACATCCGGGTGGAACCAAACTTGCCCAACTTTTGGTTCCGCCCAAAAAGATCGTCACCTTGTGACACAAACATTCTACATAAAGTATGCATTACTGTATGACCTTATTGACATGTCAAGCAAGAATAGAAACAATTGTAAAATGAAGCACTTACCAGTTGGTTTGTTGAAAGATGCGTATAATGGAGGCAACCGTTGACCGCCTTAAATTAAAATAGCGACTGAAAAAGCTGTAATTATTAGGAAACACTTTACAATAAGTTTGTATTTGTTAACATTACAGTAAATGCATTAGCTAACATGTGAACTAACAATGAACAATACATAAGTATTTATCAATATACTTCATATTACAGTTTTTCTGAGTCGATTTTACACATTTCTCTAAATTAATTTAACTGCTCTCAAAGAACAGCAAACTAAACACAGTCTTATGTTGGCAAAACAGTTAAGTATTCACTGCACAATGAAACACGGCATTTTATTCTAGTAATGGATTTATTAAAATTCAATATTAACATCAAAACTAAAATTCTGTTCTCTGTTGATTTTATCACAAATACAGCTAAAGATACACAAAGAAATAAATGAAAATACATAAAATTTTCATTAGGTTCTTTATTGAGGAGTTCAGGTGTATAACAATGAGTTGTCACCCCACAAATATATATATTTGTGGGGTTACAACTCATTGTTATACAACACCTGAACTCCTCATTAAATAACCTAATGAAAATTTTATGTATTCTCATTTATTTCGTTTTATAGTATATATATACAGAGTGCATTCACTGAATCAATTTATTTATAGATCATGCCTTTCAATGACATCTGGGCAGAAAATGTCATCAACATCACAGCAAATATTTATAGTAATGCATCAAGTACATCCTACAGGGAATACCTCTTTGAGTAATTTTGTGGGAACGGGGTCTAATATACAGGACCATGATTTGGATGATGTTAGTAATTTAGAGAGCTCTTCCATTGTAGTAGCTTTAAATGACTCAAGATGTTTGAATGGCAATGTAGTATTAAATGTACTACTGGGTAGAGTGGTGGCTGCTTGCGTTTCTGTGTGTTCTTTGTTTCTGTTTGTTCTTTGTTTTAGTACAGTTTCGCAACTGTACTAAAGAGGAAACGAGGGTTATTATGATTTTCTTTAATAAGCTTGCTGAGATAGGAAGATCTGGCGATTTTTATAGCCTGTCTGTAGTGTTGAACACTCATTTCCTTTCATTTTCATTTATTTATTTATTTATTTATTAAGCACCAATAAACACAACTTCCGTTGACCAGGGTGCTGTACAAAGAAAACAAAACAAACATAAAACAATATAATAAAGCTATAGCAATAGGGCAATTACATTGGCATTCAAATTGTATACGCTAGATCAAATAGAAATTTAAAGGTGTACAAAGTTGGAGCAGCTCTAATTTCAGGAGGGAGGCTATTCCAGAGTCTAGGCGCGGCATTAGAAAAGGCCCTATCCCCTCTAGTCTTAAGTTTAGTTCTCGGAACCACCAGCAGGCCTAGGTTCGCAGACCTAAGCACTCTTGACGGTTGGTGAACAATCCGTAAATCCGTGAGGTACGAAGGAGCCATCCCATGTAGCGCCTTAAAAACTAATATTAAAACTTTAAAAGTAATTCTCTGGTGCACTGGCAGCCAGTGAAGTGACTTAAGGACCGGAGTTACATGATCTCGTTTCCGAGTTCCTGTCAGAACTCTTGCCGCAGCATTCTGGACTATTTGCAGACGGTTAATAGATGATTCACTGATCCCCATATAGAGCGAATTACATTAATCCAGCCTTGTGGAGATAAAAGCATGTATAACTTTTTCAAAATTAAGGACTGAGAGTATGGACTTAATTTTCACCAGGGTTCGTAGCTGGTAGAAGCTTGATTTTACAACCTGATTGACCTGTCTATCAAGCTTTAGGTCACTGTCCAGTACAACGCCCAGGTTTTTAACATATGGCTTCACATATGGTGTCAAGGAGCCAAGATTATATTAGTTTTGTCCCGTGAGCTGGAAGGTGTGAACACTATAACTTCAGTCTTTTCCTCATTTAAACATCCATGCTTTCACCTCCTCAAGGCACTCAGCCATCTCTTCTAAATTCTTTCCATGGTTTAGGGGAAAATACATCTGAGTGTCGTCTGCATAGCAATGATAGTTCAAGTTATATTTTCTAAAAATAGTGCTCAGAGGAAGCATGTATAATGAAAATAACATAGGAGCCAATGTGGAGCCTTGAAGAATTCCACATGTTAACTTTACTGGTGTAGATTGATGGTTACCAATATTAACTGAAAAACTCCTGTTAGTAAGGTAAGATTGAAACCAATGTAAAGCAGGGCCTCTAATGCCCACTAGTGTTCTAGACGAGATAGCAGCACATTGTGGTCTACCGTATCGAATGCAGCGCTTAAATCCAGGAGTATCAAAACTACCGAGTCCCCAGAATCAGTGGCTACAAAAATGTCATTAAGCACTTTAACAAGCGCCGTTTCCGTGGAGTGAAATTTTTTAAAACCAGATTGAAATAGATCAGAAATGTTATTTTCATTCAAAAAAGTTTCCAGCTGACATAGGACTACTTTGTCTAAAATTTTTGTTAAAAATGGGAGATGTGAAATAGGTCTAAAATTTGATAGATTAGAGGAATCTAAATTTGGCTTCTTTAGTATGGGTTGTACGGACGCATGCTTTAAACGCTCAGGGACAACCAGAGGTGGAAAGTAACGAATTACATTTACTCACGTTACTGTAATTGAGTAGTTTTTTTGTGTACTTTTACTTTTTTGAGTAGTTTTTAAAATCTGTACTTTTACTTTTACTTAAGTATGTTTTGTTTAAAGTATTGTACTTCGCTACATTTTAAATCATATCCGTTACGGAGTAAAAAATATTTTAAAAAAGCAAGGTGAAAAGATGCCCAACTGATGATTGATGGGCGGGGACGCGCAAAAAGAACCATGGAGACGGACGAGACAGGCGCGCGCTAATGCAGACCCGCATCAGTTCAAATCTTATGAAAGAAACCCATTGTCAAATTTAAGCGACCACTTTCCACTGACGCGAAGCAAGTGTTTAATTCCTATGAAAGGTAGGATTCATGCTTTTGAGTACGACATTGCCGAGCGTGTTTTTGCCGCTCATTTGCACGACGCGTTTTTAATACCATGCGCATTATCTTCCGAGGTCTAGCAGCTTCGCGTCAAGTCAATCACAACTCCAGAACGTCCTCGAGAATGCGCAGGTCATTAGACATTGCAGAGAGAGAGAGGGAGAGAGAGAGAAAGAGGGAGAAGAGAGAGAGAGTGAAAGAAGAATAAAGGTCTGACATCAGGTACCCAGGTCAGGGAAGCTAGAAGACAATAAACGTGTCAAAAGTATATAGCCATGGCATTTATCTCATTATATGCTCATTTAAACTATATATAGTTTAATAAAATAATGTATGTTACCAGCAATACATCAATTACAACTATAGTGATTGTATTTACTAGCTGCTGACCACCTTCAAAAGTGCCTAACTCACTTGTAAAAATCATTAAACAATTCCATAAATGTTTCTTAGTTTAAAAAAGCTTTTTATTTTATTAACTTTTTGTTATTGCACTTTAATTGTAAAGATGTTCCTAGAATTAAAAAACAACTAGTTTGAGATTTATATCCCCATGTCGTTTTTGAACTATACTAGAATCCTCCACCTCTCCCCGTTGTAAAAAAGTAACTTTTACTCTGAGTAAATTTAAAATGAGTTACTTTTTACTTTTACTTGAGTAGATTTTTAGAGCAGTAACTTTACTTTTACTTAAGTAAAATATTATAAAAGTAACTTTACTTTTACTTGAGTACAATATTTTATTCCTTTTTTCACCTCTGGGGACAACTCCCAACTCAAGACATTTATTTACAAAGTGTAATAATGTCGTGCTCACTGCATTAAACACTTTTTTAAATAGTCGTGCTGGGATAATGTCTAATGGTGATCCTGTAGGTTTTAGCTGCTTCACCGTGTCGTGTAAGAAGGTCATAGTGATTGGTATAAACTTACTTAGTCTGCCGGTGTAGTTTAACTGACTTACAGGGTATCTAAATCCCGCTATCTTATCTACAAAAAACTTGCAGAACCGCTCTGTCACAATGAAGGGTTCGGAGTCAATAGCAAGTTAACAATGTTTATTTAGAAAAAAGAGATAGATGCAGAGCAAAGTCAATGTTTCTAGAACCACACACGGCAACGCCCTCGACTCACTCTAGATGTAATCACTACTGTCGGTATGAAGCACACACGACAGTAGGAAAGAGTGAGTCGACACTATAGAAAAATAGTCCAGTTCAGATCTTGAAGAGAGAGAGCCACCCACGTTCACCGTCGTTGACACCAGCACAATCACCTCACGCGACAGAGTGCATGAAACACGCACGACTGAAGGTGGATGAAAGGCGGAGATGGAAGATGTTTAATCCAATGTTCAAAGACTGGAGGTAATCCACTGCGGATGCAGATGTAGCTGACGCAACCCGGAAGTGGCTGGTGTACCGCCTGGGACGGCGGAGTTCCTACACCTCTCTCTCTCTGCAACAGTAAATACGCCACAGATAAAGCATCAACAATAGTGGCCCCTGATCGTACTCATACAACTGCCAATTTTCCTGTTCTTCACCGCCACCCTCCATTCCGCTCAATGTTCCGACGGGAAGTCGTTCCGGGGCACCACACCGTTACTTTAGGGCCTGAAGCACGTTCACAATATATATGTACTAGTTTCTCTAGGACCGATAGCCTCTTCGTCCTTCCTCAACGAAGTGAGTGAAGGCGGGGGTTCGTCTAACAAGACACACAGCAATGCACAGCAATCCACAGCAATACACAGCACCACGTCAAAGTGAAAGTTACTACAGCACAAGGACTCACCCACCACACTTAGGTGTACACAAAGGACGCCCGTCTTCCTCCACTTCGCTCGGATCGGATCTAGCGATGAATAATACGGCCTAGTTGATCGTTTCGTCACCGTGACTGCTTCAGTAAATGCTCCTTCGGCTCACCCACCACATTATCTTAGGGGTAAGGCCGCCCTCCCTCTCCTGGAGGTATCCGGTATAAATGCAAGTTAGTATACAATACGTTTTCAATAGAATACTGGTACTCACGACTGATTTCAATTTCTTCGTCCCACTATTCTCTGCTTCAGTTCACGCTGTAAACACACCAACCACACTGACAGGGCGACTCTTTCCCCGACCGGGTTATACTGCAACTTCCGGTAACTCACACTCTTTCCACAGGTATGTACTCACATCAACGCCGTTTTCTTCTCCTTTGTTTTGTCTCGGTGTACAACGTGTTCCGATCGTTCCTCAACCTTTAAGGTTCACGATGTCCTCACCAACCGTCAACTTCAGCCTGAGAGAGAGAGAGTTAGACAGCCACCAGCAGCGCACCAGATGAGCACAACACAGCGCTTCAACACACCAAAAACTGAACTCCAAACTGTGATTTACACTGGTCTTAAGTACTGCCCTGTATAGCGTGTCCTCCAATCGCCAGCCGCTCCTCCTAACTGCACACAGCTGCGCTCGATTTGTTGATTTCTTCCCTCGCGGCGCTACCGGAAGTCCGGTGTCTATCTTTCCCAGTCCGGGTGGAAACTTCCGGGCGGAACCAAACTTCCCCAATTTTTGGTTCCGCCCCTGAAAAGATCGTCACCTTGTGACATGAACAAGGTCAGATTTTATAAAAAACTTCCTTAAGTGTTCCTAAGGCCACAAAATGACACCTTCCCAAAAATTGCTCTAAAAATATCATACGTCAATATTTTTTTCATTTTAAACGATGCACTCTTTTAGAACTACTTCTGCCTGAAACATAGATATCAAATATTAATTAAATTTGTGGAAATTTTAACCCTTTATATGCCTGTTTGCTTACATTAGCCCATGTTTTTTTTACAGAAAAAAAAAAACAAAAAAACTAAATATTTTCCAAAAAACACATTTGAACCACCATGTGATTATTATTATTATTATACCCTAGGATGGGTCAAAGATTGGTAGCAACATTGATTTTCATGCATTGTTATTTTTTGAACAAGGTCAGATTTTATAAAAAACTTCCTTAAGTGTTCCTAAGGCCACAAAATGACACCTTCCTAAAATTGCTCTAAAAATATCATATGTCAATATTTTTTTCCACTTTAAACGATTCAGTCTTTTAGAACTACTTCTGCCTGAAACATACATATGAAATATTAATTAAATTTGTGGAAATTTTTACCCTTTACATGCCAGTTTGTTTACATTAACCCATGTTTTTTAACAGAAAAAACAAATAAACTAAATATTTCCCTCCAAAAAAACATTTGATCTACCATTTGATTATAATTATTATTAGACCCTAGGATGGGTCAAAGATTGGTAGCAACATTGATTTTGATGCATTGTTATTTTTTGAACAGGGTCAGATTTTATACAAAACTCACACTTCCTAAGGCCAAAATGATCCTAAGGCCAAAATGACACCTTCCCCAAAACTGCTCTAAAAATATCATACATCAATAATTTTTTCCACTTTAAACTATTAAATGTTTTAACACTACTTCTTCCTGAAACATATATGTCAAATATTAATTAAATTTGTGGAAATTTTAACCCTTTAAATGCCAATATGTTAACATTAATCGAACCACAGTGTTCGGCTGATGTCGTGAAACCTTTTGTGGGACATCGTAGCCCAGATAGTGACCTGTCCTGATTTCTCACTCCAGAGACTGAGGGCTGATTCATTTTTTATCTGTAAACACCGGTCAGAATGAGCAGGCCCACATAAGCCTGCAGTTTCTCTGTCTCAAGAACTCTCCAGTCTATGATTGTCTATCATGTAGGTTTGTCATGGCCCCAATATGCTGCAGGATTTTATGCATCAGAATCAATGAAAAGCTTAAAGTCAGGGCACTGATTCGGGCGGTGGCATGTGTGAGCCCTGGGATCAAATCTCTGGCTGCTGGGAAGTAGCGGTGCGTCTCCATGTTTGTGGGAGACCAGAAGATTTTTCAATATTTTACATCTATCCTGCCGCCACTTCATCCATCTCCTCTCCGCTCTCACCTACTGACAAGTCTTCTGAAGATCCCTCTAATGAATTAGACTCCAGCTGGTCTATTTCCACCTTTGAGGCCTCTGTGTCGACATCAGAATCCTTGGAGGAAGATGAGGAGCCATCCTCGCTCTTGAAGTGCATGATTATTTCAGGAGCCTTATGTGTGCTCTAATACCTTGCCATTTTCACTACTTCTGCTAAACTGTTCATACTTATAGCAGTGTACTTGCATAAACAACATGAGCGAGAAACAAAATGAACATTGATTTTGTTTCGGTTCTTGCCTCTTATCGTTTTTATTACTGAATTAGTTTATAACGCAGAATGTGCCCTTCAAAGAGAGAAGAATTTGGATATGTTGAATATGCCCCCCTGCCCCACTCAACACCGACTCCACCCCGACATCACCACCATCCCCTTACCCCTCAGACACACTTTTTTTACACACACACCAATTTTCAACATTAAAGGTTTATCTTTTCAGCAGCTACGCGGTCCGCAGAAAACAGCAAAATTGTGACATTTTGATGAATGCATGAAATGGTAAAAAGTAGCGCCACCTGGTGGACAAGTATAAAAATTAAAACTTCAAGGCCAGTAGTTTAAAATGATATATTGACATAAAGGTATGTATTAGTTTATGTTAAGATAAATGGGGGGGTCAAAAAAAAAAGGAGTTATAATGGTTTTCAATGGGGCAGTTTTTGTCCTTAGGAACACATTAGTCGGTTTTTGCGTAGCTTAGCCATTTTAAGCTAATTTAAAAAACTGAAACCAAAATTCTAAAATGTATCAAAAATGATTAACCTTTGGCAAGTTTGGGCAATATTCAATCATCACAGTCAAGATGGTTTAAAAATCAAAATGGCACAAAATGTCCCTAGGAAATCTTAAGGGTTAAAATACGCAGCCGACAGCAGCAGACGGCGTGCCACACACAGCGGCGCCATCTTGCCTTCCAGTCGTTCTTCCAGAACACTCTCTTTCCATGCAGCACACCATACCTCTAACTTTGTTCTTCTATAATTTCGTTCCACTTTTTTAGCTACTTTTTTAAGGGCTGCAGTATGATGGTCATACCATGGAGCTGGTGTTTTTTCTTTGATTCTCTTTTTCCGAATGGGAGCAACGGCTTCCAGTGTGCTAGCTAGAACAAACATTCTTCAGGTTTTTCTATTAGATTATCCAGATCTTCACGGTTATCTGCTACATGTTTTATCTGGGACAGGTCCGGAAGAGTGCTAATAAAACTATCTTTAGTGGTGGAAATTATTGTTCTGCCTAATCGGTAGCATGTTGTGGACCGAGTGGTCCTATCTAAAAGTATGGTGTACGAGACAAGGCTGTGGTCTGAAACAGCATCGCTCTGAATTGATATTTTGATGTCATTAATATTGAGCCCAAGTGACAGAATTAAGTCTAATTTGTGTTTACGGGTATGCATGGGCCCTGACACATTTTGTTTAATACCGAGAGAATTTAGAACATGCATAAACGCTAGTTCTACTGCATCTTTTGGGTTATCAACGTGGATATTAAAGTATCCAACGATAAGAACTATATCTACAGTGACTACTAGCTCAGACAGGAAATCTGCAATTTCTTTAAGAAACTCTGTCTGGTTGTCAGGCTCAGTGAAAACAGAAGATCCCAGTGCAGATAACAGAAAGTTTTTATTTAAATTATATTAAATGCAAAACTGACTGTGGCACGTCTGGGCATAAAGCCACACCAGGGCAGACGGCTAAGTAGGGGAGCACACATTTGCACTGGGACGAAAAACCACACACGTTCGGGCTCCGGCCAGACAGCGAACGGTGGGAGAGAGTATATATATATGGAGCTATCCACAAAAACGCCAGGAGACAAGCGACAACCCGGCAACAGGCACTCGGGGTAGATGGGAAGGAGAGATCCTGCGGCAGGCAGAGAGAGAGAGAGAGAGCGTTAGTGGTGCTGAAGGGAGAAGCCGGGCAGCTTCAGGGTTGAAGGACCCTCCTGCTGGACAGCGGCAATGCCGCGGCGAGTGTGCGCTGCTGTAAGCACAAAAGGCAGTCAATAAAGCAGGCAGGAGGAGAGTAGTCCGTAACAGGTGGATGAGAAACAGATCAGAGAGCCGTCGAGTGAACAAAGTCTCAGCAAAAACTCCCGGGCAGCAGAGAGCACAGACTGGGGTAGAAAGATTAAATCTAATAACTAGAAACAGAGACAGGACAGGACAGGACTGGAAACTAGCAAACCTAGTAAAATGGCGAGAACACACAAAGACGAACTTGCAATGAACAAAAGACACACAGGGATTAAATACCAAACCGATAGGGCATGAAAATAAGCTGCAGGTGAGGGACGCAGGTGAAGGAAATGACACTAATGACACCCGTGACAGAGACGCGCACGTGTGAAACTGACAACACAGAAACACAAACAGAGAAACAAAAATACAGCAGTCAATCAAACCAAAGTCATGACACTGGTAACCTGAAGGTCTGTAGATAGTGGCTAGGACGAAAGAAAGCTGTTTGTTGTTCTGATCAGTTATTTCCATGTTTAACAACAGTATTTCAAATGAGTTAAATTTTAGTTCAGATTTATGGTTTACTTTTAATATTTATTGTAGATTGTAGCTACACCACCCCCTCTCCCCTTTAAGCGAGGTTCGTGCTTATAATAATAGTCTTGTGGGGTGGATTCATTTAAACTAATGTTATTGTCTGTTTTAAGCCAGGTTTCTGTTAGGCAGAGTGCATCTAAGTTTTGGTCTATAATAGTCTCATTGATAGGTTCTTTATTGGTAAGCAATCTAATGTTAAGAAGGCCGAATTTTAACATTTGAGTTTCATCTGTTACTGTATTGTTTTCTAATTTATATTAATACGATTTTTACAAGACACGGTGATCTGTATTTGTTTGTTCGAGGAACAGACACAGTTGAAATGTGTTAATACTCTGGTAAAGTGTAATGTAGGGCTGCTTACACAAAGCGAGAGAGAGACGAATCCATATGCAGAGTGTTTATTATAAAATCCCAGAAGGGCAGTCAAACAAATCATGGGGCAAGTATGGACCAGGGTCATAAGGTCCTGATGGACCTGGGTCATGGGGCCATGGATTACCAGAGTCGTGGGGCAGGCATAGACCTGGGTCGCGGGACAGGCATTGACCTGGGACTCGGGGCAGGTGTGGACCGGGGACGGGGGGCAGGCGTGGACCTGGGACACGAGGCAAGTGTAGACCTGGGTCGCGAGGCAGGCGTGGACCTGGGTCGCGAGGCAGGGGTGGACCTGGTTAAGCCGGTCGGTCTGTCTTGCACTCAGGAGAGGCTTCTGTCAGGCCAATTTGTTATAGAGTTCCTCAAGGCCGCCTTAATGCACGGGCTTACCTGGGCTGAAGCCCAGGGGCCTCCCAAGTTCAGGGGCCTCCCAAGTTCAGGGGCCTCCCAAGTTCACGTTCATTTTGTTTTTTAACTTGTCAGGTTGTCTGTCAATCACTCTAACTGCACGTTACATGGCTGCTGATTTGTCCGTGGTAACTTACTGTGAAATAAAATATCAGACGTAACTGATTTTTCTATTCCGCATAATGTAATTAAGTGCGCGTTGTCAACTTGGCATTCCTGCATGTTAGACTGAGTGTGACAGAGAAACAGGAAATAATCCACCAACAAATGAAAGAGTCATTTCTGAAATTTCATAATCAGCACTGAGGTGCAGGTCTCTATCTCTCTTTCGCGCGCGCGCTCGCTCTCTCTGTACTCGTACAGCTGCGTCTCTGGCATGCCGAAGTCTCTCCAACCGTGCGCAAGATACTGTGCCGCCAAATAAAAAAAGGAGTTCCCGAACATTAATGCTGTTCGTTGTTATAAAGTTTAAGTTTACTCGCGTTTATATCAGTGACGCGTGCGCAGGTGGAGCGATGTAGTTTGACGCGATGTTAGCTCACAGTACACACATCTGGTTTAGAAAAAATCAAAGCGTGACAAGACCATCTCAAATTATCATTCCCTGATCGCACCATTCATATTTATAATCTCCTTATCTAAAGATCTTATATACAGGTATGTTCCCTGTCTGTTTTGTGCATATTCATACGTGTTCGTTTTACATGCGTAGTATGCATAAATACTAAATACAATGCATAGCCTACTATATCTTCAATAGCCTACAAAATAAATAACTGATTAAAAAACAAGATTCTGTCTATAAAGACTTATCTTTTGTTAACATTAATGCATTAAAACTAACTTTAACTTCTTATATTTTTACAACTGTGGAGAGCATTTAGTTAGTGAGTGGCAATTTTCTGCAAATTTGTATATTCCAACATAAAGCTTATAAACATATATACTTTTGGTTTTATTTTCACCACAAGTTGCTGTGTGTGGTTGTTAAATAAAGTGTCTTGTGTTTATGCTCAAGTGGGCTCAGTGATATGTTATTAATGATAATATGGTGTTTTCTGGGTCAAAGAGGGAAAACTACATTTTGTGATGTAGATTACATAGATATTATACTTTTTTTTCAAAATGAGACTATAAATTGAGGGTATGGGGGGCCTCCAAAACCTCTCAGCCCCAGGGCCTCACATTAGGTTAAGGCGGCCCTGGAGTTCCTACTGGTGGAGGGCTGCAGTGATAGTTAAATTGAAAAAATTGTATAGTGGATTTTCTGGAACTGTCTCCCATCTCCCTACTGCATCTCCGGAGCTTAGCCACAGTGATTTTTTGGTTCTTTTTTACCTCTCTCACTAAGGCTCTTCTCCCACGATTGCTCAATTTGGCTGGACTGCCAGGTCTAGGAAGAGTTCTGGTCATCCCAAATTTCTTCCATTTGAGGATTATGGAGGCCACAATTCTGTCTCTGAGCTCCTTGGGCAGTTCCTTCGACCTCATGATTCTCATTTGCTCTGACATGCAAATTTGAGCTGTTAGGTCTTATATAGGTGTGTGCCCTTGCTAATCAAGTCCAGTCAGTTTAAGTAAACACTCCAATGAAGGAGTATAACCATCTCAATGAGGATCAGAAAAAATGGAAAGCATGTGAGTTAAATATGAGTGTCACAGCAAAGGGTCTGAATACTTATGAACATGTGATATTTCAGTTTTTCTTTTTTAATACATTTGCCAAAATTTCTACATTTTTTCCTGTCAAGATGGGGGGCTGAGTGTACATTAATGAGAAATAAAATGAACTTTTTTTTAGCAAATGGCTGCAATGAAACAAAGGGTGAAAAAATTTAAAGGGGTCTGAATACTTTCCTTAAAGGGGTAATATTATGAGATTGTTTTAAGGTGTAAAATAAATATTTGGTGTCCCCAGAGTGCGTAAGTAAATTTTAGCTCAAAATACCCCACAGATAAGTTATTATAGCATGTTCAAATTGCCAGTTTGTAGGCCTGAGCAAAAGTGTGCCGTTTGTGTCATTTAAAATGCAAATAAGCGGATGAAATGCAAACACTGATCACAATGATGGTGGTTTGTTGTAATTGAAACTCAATTGTGCTTTGAATAATTTGAATAATGCTCTCTGCCAGTGGTGTAGTCTACGTGATACGCAGGTATACGCCGTATACCCACTAGAAATGGTCAAGGATTTCCGTATACCCACTAAAAATAGCGCGAGGATGCGTAACAGCATGGTTTTGTGACATATTTTTAAACTTTTAGTCATAATATAGATGTGAAGCACTGATCATTAGCATGCTACACTTGCCACTTTTGCGGGTTGAAATACATATTAGGCTATATACTTCCTGCCGAACTGCGCGATCCGATCGGCGTATTAATTTCTATGAAATCAAATTACTATAGTGACGCCATAGTGACTGTGGAGCAGACTGGTGTGACGCCACAGGGAAGTGACAGCAAAGCACCGCGAGAGCGACTCCAGTTATCACATGGAGAAATCTGCTTTGAATCGCTCTCGCGGTACTTTGACATCACCAAGAGGTCTGCTTAGCGCCAAATGAAGTCGAACCTGGAGTGTAGCTGCTCACGCGACACTGAGAAGTGAACGAGTGAAGCAGTGCTGCAACATAAAATCCATAGAGCTTACAACGCACATGTGAGTACAACATTTAAATCATCAGTCCAGTTTATTACTTTATCTGGAGGTAAGGCTCCAAATGCAATAAAATAAGCCCGTGATAATATCCTGATGGTTTTTAGCTGCCTTCAGTTCCTCTGCATGTTTGCTTGTGCTTCACAGTGTTAAACTTTCCTTCTCTGTGTTCATTTATATATCTGCGTTCAAGATCATCTTGACAAGATGTATATGATCTTAAACTTCTGTGAGGAAAGTCATGTCTGCGTTGATGTTCAGTTTAGACTTGCAAATTTTAGGGTACAGGAGGGTCTTGTAATAATAATTAAGTATAAGCCTATTTTCATTTTTAGACAATGCTTATATTATATGCAAAAAAATAAGCTTTAATATCAATGACTATGCAAATTATAGTTAATTCATGGTCATCTTAAATGTGTATTAATTAAAAACATATAGTTGTCAGATAATATCTATTGAAAGAGTGAATATTTTTTTCTCCTTCAATGCATGTGTTTGCCACGGATTGAAGATTGTAAACAGTTTATTTAATTTTAATTACCAGTTAAGTAACTTTTGTTCCTGAGTTAGATGTTGATTAACACTAAACCAGTCTAAAAATCAGTCCAGTTTCCCCAGCTGTAAACTCATTGGCTCTAAAGTCTTTTTTTTCTTATAATAAACTGACATGTTGATAACACATTCAGTTTATGTGTTTATGAGTACACTTTCAGAATGCTCTAAGTTACATGAATATCTTTACTGTATGCATCTGTGAGTGTGGTGGTCCTTATGAGGTGTCGCGCTAGGACGAGTGAGCATAAGGGTGAGAGGGAAAAATCACAGTATACTCACTACAAAAATCTAGACTACACCACTGCTCTCTGCACTAAATGGCAGTGACGCGGTTGGATAGTCCAGAGTAAGGGGCGGTATGTAATTCGACATGCTACCTACCTCACAAAACAGGCAAAATCTGAACAACCAAACTGGCTTTCCCAAACAAAGTTACTGGCTTGTTCTTTTTTACACTTTCTAGGTTAATAGAAGCACTGGATGCCCAATTATAGCACTTAAACATGGAAAAAGTGATTTTCAAACTATGACCCCTTTAAATAAAATTTAATTGAATCCCCTTGAGGGACACCAGGTCTTGTCATAGTATCTAGCACCTTGTGACAGTATTCTGTCAGTCCCATGTTTTGTGTGAAGGCACGTGGCTTTGTTTATTAGGCCCCCCTCATCTCCTTGTTAATTATTCTTGTTATTATTTGATCATTGTCACCTGTTCCCCTCTTGATTTGCTCCCTTATTTAATGCCCTTGTGTTGTCCTGTATTGGGTCGTTTTGTATATTCCAAGTCTAATGTCTTGTTGTATCCAGTGAATTATAAAGTCAAGTATTCAGTTAAAGTTAATGTCAAGTTTATTGTTAGTTTAGTCTAGTCTGTCTTGTGTTTGTTTGCTAAGTTTTGTTGTTTGCCCCTTGTGGATTTTAGTTTTCCTATTTTTGTTCAATAAAAGTATTTGCGTTTGTCTGTTGTCTGCGCCTGGGTTCTGTCCTACCTATTGTGAAAGTGCTGCTTTGAATGGAAGACAACAGAAAATAATGCAGAGAAACAAGTCTTGCAAATGTGAAGTGGTTCAGCAGAGGGGTGGAGTATTTACATGCGAACAGAACTCAGTAGAACAAGTATCCAGACTTTTATTATGTGCTCTACATTGAAAGGTGAGTTCCTTCACACTATTTGTTATCAATATTCCATTAAAAGGGACTTGTTTCTAGATGTAGGACCATGACAGGCTTTTACACAATTTGTTTTAGTTTTTAAACTGTACAGCCAGTTGAACAGTTTTGATCTCAATTTCTTTATAGTGATGGAACCTAAAAATTCTCCTAGACAACAACCAACAGTGTCTTTCTTCACTATACCACAACTGTGTTTTATATTTGTCTTCTTTGCAATAGGGTTTCAGGTATGCTTTTAAAATTATTGCCTTGTGCAAGTCACAATTATATAACAGTGAAAAACACAGATATCCTTGATTTACAGTACAGGAAACATTTGATATTAAGAGTTTGTTTCATTTCACCTGCATTTTCATAGAAACACATGTACACGTGTCTATATTTTGAGCTCTCATTTTAACAATCTAATGTTTTCAATCACTTATAGATCTTAAGCCAACCAAAAGATGATATAGGTATAGTATTTATTTATTTGTATGTACAGATTAAAAAATTGCAGTAGCTTGTGTAATATTCAGAATATATATAAAACACAAGATGAATGTTGTCAAGGCACATCTTCGACTCTATTATTACTTTACAATAAGGTTGTATTTGTTAACCTGTGTAAATGCATAAGCTAACATGAACTAACCATAAACAATACTTATGCATAATTTATCAATCTTAGTTTTTGCTATTTTCAGCATTTACTAATATATTATGCATGTAACGTCTCTAGGGTAAGAAGGCAGGCAAAGGCAACAGATCCAGATGGAGTATTTGTTTAGTTTAAACAAAGCAAACAAACCCACAGCTGGCATAGACAAGGCAAACACAAATAACAGGCAAATTAAATTCCATTTAACAACTGATAGTAGACAAGTGAAACACAAGGGCTATATATACACAGAAAGAGTGGCTGAGAATAGAATGCCAAAAAAGATGGCCTGCATTTTTATAGAATACCGTCATCAAAGACACCATTTAAAGATAAACGTAGGCGTTTATCAAAACAAGCCTGCAAGTAGACAGACTGGAATGATGACAATGTCCATAACTCTATTAATAATTAGAATAGAAAAGAAAAGAATTAAAGGTGTTCGGTGTTTTGTCGAAGTCTGATGTGTTTCTTATAGCGTTTTAATCACGATAGGTTTAAAATGTATTTAGAAAGATTAAAGATTTGAATGGGTTACACTAAAAGCAATAATATCATGTATTCTATAATTCAATTTATTAAATATTTCATAATTTTTCTGTTTTCTATTATTTATTTTTACCTAATATATTATAGCCTATGTCTTCTTCCTTTTTGTTTGTTCTAAAATTGTTATGTTAATGTACTTAAGATATAAATATAGCGCACACACATACACATGATGTGAAGTGTTATTAATATATAAACAGGCCTATGCATATTAATTTGTATGTAAACATAATAGTTTTATAATAGTTTTGGAACAAACATGTAGGCTATAAATATAAGGAAGAAATAATAGAAAACAGGAAAATTATGATATTATTGAATGGTAGTATATATAATACATGATAGTATTGATTTTTGTATGTACTTTAGCGATTTATACTGTAAAATAATTGATTTACCAATAAAGAACTATACATATACACATAGCATACATGCACACATCTCAGTAGCTAAGCAATTTAAACCATCTATCTTAAAAATAAACATGATGAAAATGCTATAAGAAACTTTACACTAAAGGGAAACACAGAGGGAACAAACTTCTACAGAACACCGGATCCATAACAATCACAGTTTAACACTAACACCAGGGGCGTAACTATCGGTAAGCAGGGTAAGCGTTGCTTACGGGCCTGGACCAATCAGGGGCCCGCCCGACTGGAAGAATTTGATTGACAGTCGGCGGGCCCTATCACATATTCGTTACTATCCGCTGTTCCAAGGCTTTCTCATGGGTTTTTAATAGGCTTGTTCGACTTCATGCGGCGCCACAAGAACCCGCAGCCGGATGATGTCAAAGTTCCGCGAGAGCAATTTCAAGCAAACTCCTCCATATGGTTTCGCGAATCACTTTCGCGGTAGTTTGACGTCACCCGGCTGTCAATTCTTGCGTCGCATGAAGTCGAACAAGCCATCGCCCAATGAAATCACCGCTAGCGATAGAGCCCAACCAACCACAGCCCAGAGTTTCTGTGCACGTTTGAAATCGGCTGGTTTGTTTCTTTTGGTTTCTTAGCACAAACAAGAAACGATAACGCTTTAAATACCCAAACACTACACCAGACACCTAAAGCAAAGCACAAAGTGCAGCAGTAAGTAAACACATGGTATGGATTGATCCTGCGTATGTAATGATTGAGCTGTGTTTTGTCTGAAGTTTAAAGCAGCTGTGTGCATCATGCCATCCAAAACTGAAGCCTGGAAAATGCCGCTATAAATTATAATGTGTTTATAATGTAACGCTGTAGCCTATAATGTAAGTGAGCATCTTTTTTATGTAATTAGACTAGGTGTATGTGTGTGTGTAGTCATAGCAGTGAGTAACAATATGTTATAGTGTGCTGTCACCAGCAGTGTTTTTTCATATGTTTTGGTGCGCTGTCACCAGCGTTATGTTTTTGTTGTGGTGCGTGTAGGCTATTTCTGATTTTGTCAGTCATCTAATGTCTCTATGATCCTGTCCTATAAATTGTAGCCTGCTTGTGGACATTGCGTCATTACGTGCTGTAGTATAGGGCCCGCCTTGATAATCCTGCTTAGGGGCCCAGTGTTGGCTCGTTACGCTGCTGGCTAACACTTCACACCGCTGCTTAAGGGCTGTAACTTTCTCCCACCATTTGGGCTCCACCCACAAAATACATCACTGAATCCGAAACACCGCATACTGCCATACTATATATATATAGTAGGCAAAAAGCAGTAGGTGAACGAATATAATGTCCGAAACCTCAGTATACGTAAAAGGGTAGGTGAGAATTACCGGGATTTTGGACTATTTCTTGCGAGATTCAGAGGCACGTGCACTTTTTTTATTGCTCAAAGAACAGGCACGTGTACTTAAGTATCATTCGAAACTGCCTACTTACCTACAATATAGTAGGGGAAACAATACGTGAACAGTGTAGTATGTCCGAATCCTCAGTATTCAATAAATCAGTAGGCGAGAAATCCCCCGATGCCTACTGAGTCCGCCCAGATTTGGAAACAAGCATCGGATGGACACTAAACAATCGACCGGAGACCAGCCAATCGTGTGATTTCGATACACACACACAGGGCTGATCCAGCACCCTGACTTCACGCACAGACCTATACCACAAAGTGCTCAGCTGATTCATCAAAATAAAGCTGCAGAATTGTCACAGCTGTGTTGAGATGGCAGTAGGCTAAATGTGTGATAGATTGTTAGAAAAATATATTTCATTTCTTTTTTTTATTCATGTTTCCTGTTGTTTTAAGTAAATAAAACGCACATGTATACGGTAATCACATGGCCTGCATTGTCTAATTTGTATCCAAGCACAGCTGTCATCTGACAATACATATTAAATTACAATCTGCTTGTTTTACTTATTTTTGTCCACTACAAAATAATGTGTAATGTTATAGCTGTAACACTGACAGAGACCATAGTAGAGTTGTCAAGTTACTGATGCAATCAGGTGTTAGTGCACCTGTCCCTCATACAAACGCATACGTTTTCATGACTGTTATTAGGTTTGTTCGAGTTCATGCACCGCTCCAGGTGGATGACATGAAAGTACAGTGAGAGCGATTCCAGAAATCATACGGAGAAGTCTGATTTTGAGTTGCTCTCGCGGTGTTTTGATGTCATCCTCCTGTTGGTTCCTAAGTCTACTACGTCATATGTCACATGATAACGTCAACATGGCGGATGCTGTCCATACTAACGCAAATGTACATACTGTCTTAGCGCACTTTCAGTAGGTACTCAGTGAAATTAAATACCTACTCTGTATGCTATTTCGGATTCAGCCAACATTTGTTTGCAAACACGCAAATGGTCTATATGGAGAACAAGCCACAAATAGGCTATGTTCACACTGCAGGCGAAAGTGGACCACATATGGCTTTTTTGCCCAAATGTTACCCATATCAAATTTTTACTGAACAGCACAAATACAACTTTTTTCCAATTAGACCCACGTCACTTTGACTTTGTTCACACTGCAAACATTAATGCTCAATTAAGATTTTTTTGCTCAGATCCAATTTTTTGACTGTTCACATTACATGGCTAAAATCATGTGGTCCTTAACTGCATCGCAAAAGAACAATACTACATCGCATGCAGCACGCGGTAATATGGAAATGAACATGCAGACTACTGAGCGGGTGTGGTGGACTTCATACGGAGCTGTGCAGACCGTTCAAGTCGATGCCTTTTATCTCAATTCAGTGGGAGCGGAGACAGTCTGCTCCAGGGTCACATGCAGGTCGGTCATCTGGACAAGCATCAGGACAGTCAAACACATGCTATGGGCTTTCATGTATAAGGCGATGTGCAACAGAAGCTTAATATTTAATGTCTTGAATGTTTTTAATTGATTTTGCAAACATGCCATTGTTGCATATTTCCGCAATTGTGACGCATATCAATCTAGAATAACGTAAAAGTCGCATGAACTCCTATATGAATGAGGTCTACAGGGCATATGTTTTGCAATGCGACATCAGTCTGAACAGTCATATCGGAATTCATGCGACTTTGATATTGTTATGCATGACAATTGTGAAAGTATGCACAAATGGCATGTTTGCAAAACCACTTAAAAACATTTAATACATAAAATATTAAGCTTCTGTTGCACATCCTCTTATACACAAATGCCCCAAAGGGCCATTCACATTATAACAATAACTATAACGTTAACTATAAGAAAAAATATATTGGCGTCCGCACCACGGCATGACAACGATAACTTTATGCTAATTCACTCATGTGCGCTGTACTTGCAAAAATGATTTGCCTTCAGTGGGATTAACTTATACTGCATATTTCATGTAATAAAAACTTTGCAATTGTTTACATATCGCTCAATGAGTAAATATGCTGTTCTTGTTGCATTTACACAGCGAGCAGGGCCTGGGATTAAGCCCAGGGCCCCAGGCTGGGAGGCCAAGTGACACCTGATGATTCTTATATAATTTTTTTCAGGAATCTCTTCTCTATCATTTAAAAGTGAACACAAACCATAATATTAAATAACAAACGAGACAATCGTGTCAGGCTTAATTAAGTGCAGATATTTTTCGTGTCATTAACTACATTTCAGGAACAGCTTTTGTAACTCAACTTTTGACAAGATAACCACCCTGTTTTAAATACATTTTAAAACTCATACTTGTCAAAAAAAATCTGTTTTTTGATGTTTAGTTTGATCAACTACTATATATGATCCTAAATATAATGCAGAGCAATAGCGCGTTCAGCTAAATTGCATGTGCCAGCACCATGGCCAGCATGTAACAGCGCAAAATCGATCCAAGAAAAGCAATCCAAATTTACAGACTTATATTAGATCAGAATTTACAATATTTATAATAAATTTATAATATAATTTATAATTAAATGAAAAATAAAAAACAAAATGAAGTCAGAATCAAGTAAGGTGCAGAACATGTATGCAATATGCCTAAATGCGGAGGGGCATAAAACACAAGCCACAAATAGTTACATCTATAAATTAAATAAAAACAAAGAAATTAAAATAATACTGAAAGTATAGCCAAAATTGCCAACTTTGTCTATTTAACTGCAGAATCATCTTGGTTATGTATGTAACCCTTGTTCCCTAAAGCAGTGGTTCCCAAATCCAGTCCTCGGGACCCCCCTCCCAGCATGTTTTAGATGTCTCCTTATATGAAACACCTGAATCCACTCATCAGGCTCCTTCCAGCCTAGCCTGATGAGTGGATTCAGGTGTTTCATATAAGGAGACATCTAAAACATGCTGGGAGGGGGGTCCCGAGGACTGGATTTGGGAACCACTGCCCTAAAGAAAGGGAACGGAGACGTCACGTCATGACCGACGTATTGGGAATGTGCTTCGCGGAATCTACTTCGAGAAGCTACTAAAGCGGCAATGAACTTGGCATGCGGGTATTTGCATCTGCTGGTGTCGCATCGCCACGTGAGTATCAAACGAGTGGCAGGTGCAATACCATATTGTTTTTTTTTTTGCTGAGAAAGCTGAACAACCTGTGCCCGGCCGACATGAGCAATGGTACAGCAGGACCGTGGCAACGGGATGTGATGCCTCTATTCCCTTCCTTCAGGAAATGAGGGTTACATACGTAATCGAGACATTCCCTTTCAGTTGATCATTACGACCTCACATTGTGACGAACGTATTGGGAAAGCGCCACAGGAGCTGCCCATTCCAATGCCTGCGTAAACCTTCCGTCTCTAGATCTGAAGAGGCGGAACCTGGGCCTACTGCAGAACTTGTTCCTTAACCCATGGTAATGAACTATATTGGGAATTGCCCCACTGATTGCTAGTTTTTAAGGGTGTTAACCATTACAGTACTCTGATCAGGGAGGAGTCATCAGATTTCGTTTCCACTTTTATTTATGCAAGTTTCAGCCTTGTACACATGGCAGTATACAACTGAAGGCTGTAATTATGGTGGATGAAGAGACCCACAAGAGGTAAAGCCCAGGGCCCCCTTACAGTGTTAATGTGGTCCTGACAACAGGTATAACCAGCAGATGTCCTCAACTCTAAACAGTGAATCTAGTAGTTTGTGTAATCTAATATCTTACCTTTTGGCATGGTCAGTGTAGTAGAATAAAATTTGACAGTTGGCTGTCAATGGTTTATCATTCATCAGTTGTAAAAACGCTGAACAGATCGTGCATCGTAGCTCCGTCGAGTTCATCATCTAAAAGCTTTTTTTTTTACCATCTTATTCCTATTTATATAATATAACTTATTAGTTTTACATAGGAATACTTTACCGTGACGATTATTGAGCAGTACTACCACGTGAAACTATTTATCACTAATAAACACCCAGTGTTGTTAGCATATAGCCCGCTAGCATCCACACGGTGGAGGCTGAAGCTAGCATTTTCCGATCTAATGGCGGATTCATCTGATATATGCTTTTCTGACCTATCCTCACCTGAGCGGGAAGCTGTGGAGGAGTTGTTTCCCGGTTTTAGCAGATCCAAGGCGAGGTACAGCGCCCACTTCACCCTGCCTTCCGACGTCCACAAGCGAGCAACAAACATGCATTCCACGCGATGCAGCTTCACGGACCGTGAACGACATGAAAGCGATCGGGAAGCTGTGGAGGAACCGCTGCCCGGCCTTCGCAGATTCGGCAAGCCAAACATCACCCTGGCCCCAGACGTTCGCAGGCGACCGAGGGGTGTCACAACCGAACACCCCACGCGATGCAGCTCCGGGGACCGCGTTCGGGTAAACGAAGACGCCATCGCCCAGCATGAAAGCGGTAAGACTCCGCTTGTTATTGTAACATGTACTACTTGCCACATGTATAGTTTAGCTTCTGCTGTTAGCATAGAGGGGTTTACATGCACTAAGTGTATTGAAGTATTAAGGTTAACTGAGAAGGTTGCTGAACTAGAATCGCGCATCCGAACGCTAGTTGAGGATAGCAAAACCGCTAATGTTACTGTCGCAAATAATCTATCGAGCGAAAAGACTAATGGCTCGGTTCCGACATCAGATGCTAATATAAATATTACAAATACTGTATCGAGCGCGCATAGTGTTTATCAAAATACACATGGCTCGGTTCCGTCATCAGAGTCAAGTCGGCGGTCAAACTGGGTGACTGTTAGGCGGCATAGTCATATAAGGCGTCCTTCTAAGACCCATAACGTAACGACAATTTCTAACAGATTCGATCCCCTAAGGAGTATACCAGCTGAAACACCTTTTAAAAGTGCCCTGGTCATTGGAGATTCTATACTCAGGAACACTAACATTGAGGCACCAAACACCATAGTCGACTGTATACCGGGAGCCAGAACGTCTGACATTAGATCCAAACTTAAAGTGCTGGCTAATGCTAAGCGGAAGTTTTCTAAGATTGTTATTCACGCCGGCACGAATGACACTAGGCTCCGCCAGTCGGAAATCACCAAAGATAATATTAAGGAGATGTGTGAAATTGCAAAAACAATGTCAGACAATGTAATATGCTCTGGTCCCCTCCCCGCCTACCGGGGAGATGAAACACATAGTAGATTAGTGTCTCTCAATGGATGGATGTCAAAGTGGTGCCCTCAGCATAACGTAGGGTTTATAGACAATTGGAAGCATTTCTGGGGAAGACCATTTCTCCTAACCCGAGATGGCCTTCATCCGTCATCGGAAGGAAGTGCTATACTCACTAAAAATCTGATCAATAGTCTTAATTCTGATATAGTATGACTATCCAGGGCCCAGGTCAGGAAACAGACGGATCGGCTTAACCGTCCATCTGTTAGCTGCCGTGATATGTCAAGACCACTTATATCCCAGCACTTCGAGTCAATCTTACCGAAATATCAGCACATTTCAACTGTATCTGTTCCCCGAACAAATAAATACAGGGCACCGCTTGTTACATCTGGTACAAATCTGATTCAAATAAAATTAGAAAACAATACATTAACAGATGAATCTCGAATCTTAAAATTCGGCCTTCTTAACATTAGATCGCTTACCAATAAAGAACCTATTGTCAATGAAATAATTACAGACCAAAACTTAGATTTACTCTGTTTAACAGAAACCTGGCTTAAAGCAGACGACTACATTAGTTTAAATGAATCCACCCCACAAGACTATTATTATAAACACGAACCTCGATTAAAGGGGAGAGGGGGTGGTGTAGCTACAATATACAACACAATGTTTAAAGTAAACCAAAAATCTGAGCTAAAATTTAAATCATTTGAAGTAATGTTGTTAAATATGGAAATAACTGATCGTAACCACAAACCGCTTTCTTTTGCTTTAGCGACAATCTATAGACCACCGGGCCACCATGCAGATTTCCTTAATGAAATAGCAGATTTCCTATCTGAGCTTGTAGTCACTGTAGATAAAGCTCTTATTGTTGGTGATTTTAATGTCCATGTGGACAACCCAAAAGACGCATTAGGACGTGCGTTTATAGATGTTCTAAATTCTCTCAATATTAGACAAAACGTGACAGGGCCAACGCATACTCGTAATCACACATTAGACTTAATTCTGTCACTCGGACTCAATATTAATGACGTCGAAATATCACCTCAGAGTGATGCAGTTTCTGACCATTACCTTGTGTCATACACTGTACTTCTAGATAGGATCACTCAATCTACAACATGCTACCGACTAGCCAGAACAATAATTTCCACCACTAAAGATAGCTTTATTAGCACTCTTCCAGACCTGTCCCAAATGAAACATGTAGCAGATAACTGTGACGATCTAGATATTGAAATAGAAAACCTAAACAATGTCTGTTCTAACACATTGGATGCCGTTGCTCCCATTCGAAAAAAGAGATTCAAAGAAAAACCGCCAGCTCCATGGTATGACCATCACACCGCAGCCCTTAAAAAGGCAGCTAGAAAAATGGAAAGAAATTATAGAAGCACAAAGTTAGAAGTATGGCGCGCAGCATGGAAACAGAGTGTTAAACACTACAGACAGGCTATTAAAACCGCCAGATCTACATATCTCAGTACGCTTATTAAAGAAAATCATAACAACCCTCGTTTCCTCTTTAGCACAGTTGCGAAACTGACTAGAAACAAAGAACAAACAGAAACCAATAGTAAACTTCAACACAATAGTAACGACTTCATGAACTTCTTTTCTAACAAAATTTCGGCTATTAGGGAAAACATCGTAGCTACCCAGGCAGCCACCACTCTACCCATTAGTTCACTTAACACTAGACTACCATACGAACATCTTGATTCATTTAAACCTACTACAATAGATGAGCTCTCTAAACTAGTCACATCATCCAAATCATCGTCCTGTATATTAGACCCCGTTCCCACAAAACTACTTAAAGAAGTATTCCCTGTAGTGTCAACCCCGGTTCTAAATATCTTTAACTCATCGCTAGAAATAGGATACGTTCCAACAGCTTTCAAACTAGCAGTTATTAAACCGCTGATTAAAAAACCACAGCTTGACCAAGGAGAACTTAATAACTTTAGACCAATCTCAAATCTCCCTTTTCTTTCGAAAATATTAGAAAAGGTAGTGGCAAGCCAGTTACGCACATTCTTGACAAATAATAGTACATATGAAAAGTTCCAATCAGGATTCAGGCCCCACCATAGCACAGAGACAGCGTTGCTTAGAGTTACAAATGACCTCCTATTAACATCCGATCGTGGTGAAATCTCAATTCTTATATTACTAGACCTTAGTGCAGCATTTGACACAATAGACCACAGAATCCTACTCAATAGACTAGAAAACTATGTTGGTATCAGTGGTCAGGCGCTAGCCTGGTTTAGGTCATATCTAACCAATCGCTATCACTTTGTTTATGTAAATGAGGAAGAGTCATATCACTCCCTGGTTAAATACGGTGTACCGCAGGGATCAGTTTTAGGTCCTATCCTGTTCTCGTTATACATGTTACCCCTAGGAGACATTATCAGGAAACACAACATAAGTTTTCACTGCTATGCGGATGATACCCAGCTTTACATCTCCTCGCATCCCAGCGAAACACACACGTTTTCTAAGCTAAAAGACTGCATTAGCGATGTTAGTGACTGGATGGCACATAACTTTCTTAAGCTCAACTCCAATAAGACAGAGGTACTTATTATTGAACCAAATCGCTACAAACATAATATGTCAGATTACAAATTGCACATAGATGGCTGTACTGTGGTGCCATCTTCCACGGTTAGGAACTTAGGTGTGATGTTCGACAGCAACTTATCCTTTGATAGTCATATCGCCAACGTCTGCCGCACAGCATTCTTCCATCTTAGAAATATCTCAAAAATACGCCATATACTGTCTACATCTGACGCAGAGAAGCTTATTCATGCTTTTATGACCTCTAGAATAGACTATTGTAACTCGCTACTCGGGGGATGCCATTCAAATCAGGTCAACAAGCTTCAGCTAGTTCAAAACGCTTCTGCAAGGGTACTTACTCGATCTAAGAAGTATGACCACATAAGTCCAATTCTGGCATCTTTACACTGGCTACCAGTTAAATATCGCATCCAATTTAAAATATCATTAATCACCTACAAAGCTTTAAATGGCTTAGCACCCTCATATCTTAGAGAATTACTATCAGAATACAATCCATCACGCACACTACGGTCGCAAAATTCTGGCCTATTGATTATCCCTAGACTATCAAAAGTGTCTAAAAGTGGAAGATCCTTTTCCTACTTAGCCCCTAAGCTCTGGAATGATT